>NC_030854.1:21935258-21937237 GCF_000208745.1 Theobroma cacao | reverse complement strand
ATTTTGCCCTTATACTCCGAAATGTACCGGAATCTCATTATTTCTACTTTTCAACCTAAAATAACACTAATATTGATCAATATTAACCAAATGGGGCAAAAATTGTTTAAAAATATTTCTGTTTAGTCCTCTAGTGACAAAATTACCATTTTACCCTTGTGCTCCATAAATACCGAGAATCACAATTTTTCACTGCTAAACATCATTTTATACTCCAATAATCATAATTATATTTCATATAATTATTCTTGGTCAAATGTGATCAAATCTTGGCTAAAAATCTCCATTTTATCATCAAATGGTAAAATGACCGTTTTGTCCCTAATTGGTTAATTTTCTGATGGACTCCAAACTGGACCTTGAACTCCAAATCACTATTCTAAGCCATTCTGTTGGTTTTAAAATTTTTAAATTCTTCTTACAATTTCTATTTGAACTAGTTCAAGGCTCGATTTAACTTAGTTGTACCACTCGATACAATACCGTCTTTTAATCGAGCTTGACAGGGTCTCATAGGAGAGATGCGAAAACTGATGCTAAGCCTTACGAGGTTCCAATCGGCATTCGGGGTAATGAGTGTCTATCGGGACGTCGCGGTAGTTGTCACGGGCTCGATGGGAGTTTCGAGTCGTGACAATCAAAGTGGTATCAGAGCATGGTTTAAAGATCAGAGATTTTGATTTTAAAGCTTCGGATTTTAAAGTTTTTGGTTTTAAAGTTGTTTTAAGAAATCCACACTAACACTGCGTGGCCCAAGTTAAGTTAAGTTAAGTTAGTTAAGTTAAGTCAGGTTAAGTAGAATAGAATACGTGCATCTGCATATAGAATTTGGAGTTGTTTAGACTTGTTTTGATTTTTCTTATAGATCTTTTGGGAGCTATAGGAACTCTTGTTCCCAATAATCCACTTCCTTGTTAATGTCATGCAAAGGTCAGAAGTAGGGCCATTGTTCGGGTTTAAGATGCCACCCGTGCCACAAGCCATTGTTGGAGAGATCTTAAAACGAATGCTCTTAATGAAAGATTAATGAAATGATATATCCCTTCGATTATGGATGGAGAAATTTAGAATTAGACAAACAGGCCGTGATAATTTATTCATTTGGTGGAGTGTACAAATTAAGCATTGAGGTAAGAGTAAATTCATTTGGTGGAGTGCATGAAAATAAGAACACAATGTTAATTGAGCGTGTTATGCCCATATAAAAGTGGTGTTGATTTCAATTAAACGATTGTGAGATTTCAAAAATTGATTGGATCTATTATAGTTCATGGATATAAGGACATGAACTAATTCGAGAGTGAATATTAATGATTACTATAATTGATGTGTGGTCATGAAGTAAAAAGTTAGTAAACAAATCTGCTCTAAGGATGAGCTTGAACTTTGTTATGCATAGTAAGGAGGAGCCAAAGGATTAAAGGACTAGATGTGGAATTGGCAGCTTGAGGTTAAATAACTTGGAAATGTCGAATCTAGTCTAAGTGCCATATGAAGTTCTATAATTGAAATTGATATACGAATTACTTGAAAGATCAATTTAAAAGTTTATTCGGTTCCAAGTGTGGCATATAATACGAATGATCAGTCTTAAAGGTGATCTCTCTAGAGCAAGAAATTTAGAAAATGTTGATGTTTGGATATACTCTAAGAGAGACAACTTCTGCATCATAAGCTAAGGACAACTTTAATCTTATGATTGCAAAGGCAAGGTGTAATAACTAAGTAAATTATTCACTTAATAAATGTGATGATTATTGATGAATAAAGTCAAGATCTTGATGTTTAGTGGTATACAATTTGATAATTATATATTTAAGGGTTATTTGGAGACAATTTCTTTATCAAATTTGCACTAAATGCTATGGTAAAGGCATATCAATGTTAATATGAAAATGTATCCAGGAATGAACTTAACATATATCACTAAAGGAGAATTAAACATGTTGAAAGTAATGTTCTAATAGTGTGCATAAGAT
>NC_030854.1:21921916-21931426 GCF_000208745.1 Theobroma cacao | reverse complement strand
GATTTGGCATGAGCCAAGTTTTGAGTAATTCACGAGCCATATTGATTATTTGGTTGAAATGAATATTCGTGATGTGAAAAATTTGCTGAAGTTAATTATTTTTAATTGTCTCTATTTACTCGCCTTTAGATAGTTTAGATGGTGTCTGTTTACTCACTGGGATTTTATAATCTCACCACCCTCAATTTCCCACATTTCAGGTTCGGGATAGCCAATAGATAGCCGATTGCATCAAGGACTTTAGTTAGCCTTGCATTGTCAAAATTATAAGTTCACAGACTCGCATCTTATTGGTTAGTTGGGGGCCCACGTGTCATTGTAAAAGTAATTTTATACTTTAGTTATTTGATTTAAAATATGTATGAACATATTTAGCTTTTACACCATGTTTTTGGCGGGTTTCAGTATTTTCGAAGAAAAATGACGAAAATGCCCATGTGAGCCAGAAAATAATATTTTATTATTTTGATTTGGAAACGACTTATGATTTCTTGAAATGCAAGATTCAATAACTGTCGCTCACCGGGGAGATGCGAAAGCTGATGCTAAGTTTTGCGGGGTTTCGATTAGTATTTGAGGTAATGAGTGCCTATCGGGACGTCGCGGCGGTTGTCACGGGTTTGATGGGAATTCCGGGTCGTGACAAAAACATTCATTTAAAGTGAAACTATATTTTTTGAATATAATAAAAATATTCTATTTTCTTATAAAACAATATTTATAGAGTTACTGGTAAATAATTTTTGTAGCGTAAAAGCTAAATAAATTCATACATACTGTAATACAAATAACCAAAGCATAAGATTTAATTTACAGTGACACGTGGGCCCACGAACAACCAAAAGTATCAAAAGCGGTAAACCTACAATTTTTGAGGATGCAAGTCCAACTGTAGCCCTCAACGAAATGAGCTATCTACCAACTATCCTAAGCCTGAAAGTGATGGAAAAGAGGGTGGTGAGATTATATAATCCCAGTGAGTAAACAAATATCATCTAAAATATCTAAAGCCGAGTAAATGGAAACAGATAAAATAGATTAGCACAAAAATGATTCATAGCATTTTGAACTCATTTTAATAAGTTAAAATAGATTCATTTCACCAAAATAAACAACGAGGCTTATGATTTCTTGAAAAGATTGGCTCGTGCCAAAATCATTCTCATACTCAGTTATCAGGGATACCTTGGCCTAGGGCTATCCCAACCGAGTCCGCCAAGGCTGTTAAAAAGTCATGTACGCATAAATCATGTTTTTATTTTGAAAACATAGCCGTTCTTTGGCGTTGGCTGAGTTCACCCTCACGTGGTGGTTTGGTGTGAAGTGAACTCTAAAGGTGTACCTCGGGAGTTACCCTATGCGCCTCCCCAATCGAGGTAAAAATATGACAAGATTTCGTGCCCCTCAAAAATGCTGGTCCACAGAACCCACCCACTACAGCAAGCTAAACCCACCATACAATAAAATTTGCAATAGCATGACATGGCAATTATTTTATTATATAGCCTCTCAAGGAAAATCAACAGTTCATACATTTTCAGCACATTTACCAATTCAACCATTCATGCCAATATTATCATAAGCCATTCAATTAGAACCATAAATTCACAATACATCAAATGGTCTCCAATTACTCTATTTTCAAAGCCATCATTCAATTCCAAGATAATTTATAAAATCATTTCATTTAATTACATTTTGCTTATAAAACATAAAGATTTACCATTTAAACTCATTTTCCATAAAATCATAAAAACGAATTAAAATTCACTTCAGATAATCAGGATGATGATAAGGTTACTCATTGTAATGGAAATCGAATTTCGAGTACTCCGATTCTTGATCCTCGGGTACTATCTCTTTACTTTTTTCAGAATGCTCACCACCTAGACAATACACGACACATAATTCAATATACTGTGTCATACCATTATAAATCTATTTCAGGCTCTTTACTAATGCATGAAATGGGATGTGAAACACTCGGGTAACCATCTAAATACGATGTTCAATATAAGTTCAATTATGTACGTAAATAAAATGGTATTGACCTAATTCGATCTATCACCCGATTAATTGACCAATATGTCCAATTCAACTCCAAATAATTCCATTTTTCTTCCAATTCTCCAAACCATCAAACACAAGTCAAATAGCATAAAATTTAGCAAAATCATCTTCACATTTTCTTTTGGGAATTTCGGCCATGGTGGGTGCATTAACACTGTATTTTTCTTACTTGATTTTCTCACCGTAATTCATCATTTCCTAACCAATTCACTTGAAATAAAATCAAATCCACCATCCACACTCTACATGGAAGATTCGGCCAATGATGGGTGATGGGAGGAAGTGAATTTTTCTTACTTGATTTTCATGCTACACATCACTAACTAACTAAAAACACTAAAATATCTCAAAATTTAACCAAATAAATCATCAAATCTCTCTCTAAGTGTTCAGCTAGCAAGAGACCCATCATGAAATCATGTGATTCAACCATGGAAAATGCAAACGAATGTATGGGAAAGGTAGATCACAAGTCAAAATCAAGAAATTTTACCTTTGATTGCTTAATTTCTTCAAATCCATCAATTTTCTCTTGAATTTTCATTCTAGGGTTTTTGTTCTTTCTTTTCTTCCTTTGTTCTTGCATTGGCCGGCCATAAGAATGAATGTGGAAGAGTTCACATTGGCTTTATAAAGGAAAATATTAAATGGACAAAAATTTACCATGTGTCACCATTCCATTAGTCCATGTGTCATACTTACCCATTAAGCAATCTCTCTCCACCACTTAAATTTCCTCAATTATCCATGACAATATTGGGTAAAATCCATGTGCTGAACAAGTGTTGGGTGTGTAAAATTACAATTTGCCTCTGTGGTGGCAAAATGACTATTTTGCCCTTATCCTCAAAAAATTATCAAAATTAAAATTTTTCACTTTTTAAACTCAAATTATGTTCTAAATAGTCAATCTTGATCAAAAACTTCTTCCAAGATTCAAATTTTAACCTCGGGTAGCAAAATGACCATTTTGCCCCTAGATCATGAAAATTCCAATTTGACTCCAAATCGGTCCTCGAACTTCAAATCACCATTTTAAGTCATTCTGAGATTTTAAAATTCTCAATTTCATCTTAAAATCTCTATTTGGACTAGTTCGAGGCTTAATTCAACTTAATTGTACTATTTGGTACATTGTCGTCCTTTAACGATTTTCGAGCTACCCAAGTAAGCAAACATACATTCTTATGTAAGAATGGCATAATAAACATATTGTAGAGCTGGGCTTGATAACATTTTCACCCTCGAGCAGCTATCAGCTTCGAGTAGTGGAATCTAGCAATCCTTCACTAGTACTATGAGGGGTATTGGGACTACCGCCCTTTTTAGACATGACATGTGCAACCGGCACACCTCCACCTTTACGCAACTAAGTATTAATTACTTAACCATTTATAACTCATAGGAACAGGTCAGTTTCTAATGATGTAGGGACCCATGTAGCCTCCTGTCCTTGACTTGAGTTGCGCACCCACAATCCAAGGTCAAGACTCTACACGAACTCCAACAACTTCGCTGATCACACAAGAATCCCTAGGATTCAACTAAACCTAGAGCTTTGATACCGATACTATCACAGCCATATTTTCGGGCCATGATCGGCGTAAGGGCCCAATGGGCTCAACCCACTAAGCCTAAGCAAGCCTACTTAATTGATCTTATACATTAAACCCTATTCCTTTAGAATCTAAAATTTCAATATGTTCAATTATCGTTCCTTTGAAAATAATTCATAAAACTCAATCATGCATTCATAGCAGCATCATCAACCGTTATATATACATATATATTAACAAATGAATCTTAACATTCACATCAAGTATTCATATACACATAATTGGACCTTGACTATCAGCGAAGTGACTCTGGGCACGGTTGCTAATATCTAATGCCAAGGTAACCTACTGAGCAATGGATAGGGAGGAACACTTCATCTTAGGATCCAATGACCTTTGACTCAGAAAAACCTAAAACATGAATTTTAAAAATGTGAGTATAAACTCAGTGAATGAACAAAGGAAGGGAATAAGCAACATTAAGGAAGGTTTGGAAATCATGATGCACATCTTTGAAAACAATGCAACTTAGTCCACGTTCTTATTAAAATCCCTCCATCAAACCCCTGGTTATTAAATCATTTCGTAATAAAGGAACCATATTTAGCATGAAATCGGGAAAAAAGGAAATTTCAAACAATTATCCAAGCAAGGTAGTATAAATAGCATGTTTCTCACTTCAATAAAATCAATTTACAAGTAAATGGGAAATTTTCCAGATTCATCATGCCATAAAATCACTTAATAAAATCATGATCTTTCTATTGCATATACATATACTTAAGCATATATCAATTAGCATACCACCACATCGGATCCAGCTCGTGTGCATCCCCCCATATCGTGCACATAGCTAGACACCCCATCTCACCTAGCTCATGTGCATCCCCCCACATCGTGCACATAGCCGAACATCTCATCTCACCCAGCTCATGTGCATCCCCCCATGTCGTGCACACAACCGGAGTCATCATGTGCATCCCCCCACATTGGGCACATGGGCAATTTCACCATCCATCTCCCTCACCACCGTCATCACCGGCAAGTGCACCTCACCCTGCACATGCACGGTTGCATTTGTCACACAATGGTACCATTTATGACATAGTATATATATATCAACATTATACAGAAACATATAAATTCATCACACTATCCATTTCATAATATAAAAACATTTCATAAAAACTTGTTCGCGTGCAAGTTTTTGAAGAAAAACCAATTAAACGTTTTAGAGGATTCAATCAAACATAAACGTGTATATCCCAAAACATTTTAATGCAAGTTCACTCACCGGTGTATGAGTGCTTATGATTCTTATTCATTAAAGTTTGATTTAAAGATTAAAGGAAACTCTCGATGCACTCATTAAGGGGGAGTTTTGAATATCTTGTTTAATGATGAATAAAAAAAGGAGAGAAAGAAGACTATCAAATAGAGTTAAATAGGTCTTCATGTTTAATTTATATGTGTGATGCTTAGTTTTGGTTTTGTTGAATATTATGTAAAGAAAAGTAGATGCATTGACTAAGGGGGAGCACCTCATTATGCATAAAGATTTGAAGCATTCATATTGAACATAGACATTGCATTATTAATCTTGGAGTGTTTTGTGATCATAAAAAATAAGAGATAGAGAATGTTGACTCTATATGTTTTTGATGATAGCAAAATATTCCCATTTCATTTGTGTCTAATGCCTTTACTTGAGTGTGCAGGAAAATTAATGTATGAAATTAATAAATCAATATTTCTAAGTGTATATCAAAAGAAAAGGGGAGATAAAAATAATAGGACATGACTGCTTAACAAGGAGAAAGCCTATTGGTGAAACAAGGAAGAATGTTGGTTGACCAAGTTTCAAATTGGAGGAATGACGAGCTGAAGAGTTTGAGAAATAGAACCAACTTAGTCGACCAAGTCAGTCGACTAAGTGCTCTCTGCCAGAATCTGCAACCTGAAACAGAACCAACTTAGTCGACCAAATTAGTCGACTAAGTGCTCTCTGCCAGAATCTGCAACCTGAAACAGAACCAACTTAGTCGACCAAGTCAGTCGACTAAAAGCTCTCTGTTTGTAAATTGAACCAGAGCACTACAAGACAGATTAACGGCTATAACTCATCCTCAACTGTTTTCAACAGGCATTAAACTGCCAAACTACTATCAAAGTTGCATCTCCAAGTATAAAAGGGTTTTCCAACAATTAGAAACAAGTTCTTGGAAGTTTTGGAAGAGATTTGAGCAATTAAGAGCTGATAAACCAGAAAATTTTCTCTTCACCTCACTACACTTAAATGCCCATCCTTTGTACTTGTATTTTGCACTCAACCTTGTACCATTTAGATCAACTTGTGATCATAGGTACTTTCTTTTACTTCTCTTCTTGTATTTTTAGAGTGAGGGAGTCACTCTAAGTGTTTGCTTCAAGCTAGAATTGCTTGAATGTGTTAAGGTTCTAACTTAGCCTTGAAAAATTAGTTGTTGGGTTTGGGTTGATCTCGTGAAAAACCATTGTTGTAGGTTGTGATTGAGCTTTTGAAAAACCACTTTGGGTTTTGATTGAGCCCGTGAAAAACCATTGTGAAATGTTGTGGTTGAGCCTTTGAAAAACCACTTTGGGTTTTAGTTGATCCTAGTAAAAACTATTGTGAAAGGTTTTGGCTAAGCCTGGTAAAAGCCATTGTAAAGCTTGGTGAAAGCTTGTAAATTTCACTAGTTCATAGTGGATTTGTTAGGAAAATCCTTGGTTGAATAATCAAGGTAGTGGATGTAGATCTTGGACCAAACCACTCAAAATTTTGCTGTCATCTTTACTCTGTTTTTGTTTCATTTTCTTTCCTTCATTTGTCTCGCCTTAATCTAGACTTTGAGACATTATCTGAAAGAGCCAAATTGTGCTATTCACCCCCCCTCTAGCACATATTATTAGGACCAACAAATGGTATCAGAGATAGTTCTCTGTTTTTAAGGTCTAACACCCTTTGAGAGGATCCAAATAGCTCTCCAAAAATCCATAGTTGCTGAGGGACAATGAACAAACAGACCACCTCTGTTTGATGGCTCAAATTACTCATATTGGAGTACTAGGATGTCAATATACATTAGGGCAATTGACTATGAGATATGGGATGTCATTACCGATGGTCCTTTCATTCCAATGATTAGAAATTCGATAAATGGTGAGAAAACTTCCAAACATAGAAGTAGGTGGATAGAAGCTTAAATAAGGAAAGTTCAAATCAACTCTAAGGCTATGCATACTCTTATTTGTGCACTTGATTATAGAGAATATGATAAAGTGTTCATGTGTAAAAGTGCCAAGGAAATTTGGCAAAAATTATGAGAGTTACATGGATAAACAAATATGAAAAAGGAATTGGAAGACAACTCTTGCAAAAATCAATGCTCAACAAGCAACATGACAAAAGGAGACAAGGAATCAAGTGAAGATGTATCCTCAAATCAAATTGAATTATGCTTCATGGCTCTTGAAAAGTTAAAGGTAACTTCTTCATCATGTGAACTTAATTCATGTGCTTTCAATGAATTACATGATGCTTTTGAGGATTTAGGTTTTGAGTTTGAGAAAATGAATATAAAGAACAAGAAAATCATTTCCACACTTGATGTTGAAAATGAATTTTTGATGAAAACAAAAATTGACTTGAAGAAAGAAAATAAAAATTTGGAAAAGGATTTTAAAGCTTACCAAGAGCAAATTGATTTTTTGGAAAAAGGAAATTTTGACGTGAAAATAAAATTTAAAGATTTATTAAATGAGAAAATGGAAGAAAGATCAAACTTGTGCTTGATGGCCAAAGATGATGAATCTAAGGTGTCTTCTATTTATTGTGATATTTTAATTGATGAGCTGCAAGATGAATATGAATGTCTCTATGATGAGTTTGAAAAGCTTGCATCAAAATATAAAACTTTGAAAAGAAAAGCTGCATCTCTTGAAAATGATTTGGAAAAGATAAGACATGATTTCAATTCTGTTTTTTAGCAAAGACATTTTCTGCAAATTGAATTAGAACATTCAAAAACAGATTTTGAAAATCTACAATTGGAGTTGAAAAACAAAATAGATGCTTTACAAGCTGCAGTTGCTGAAAATACTGCTCTTAAGAATTTAAGAAAAGAATCATCAAGAAAAAGCACAAATTTCATAAGAAATGCTAATGATTTCTCCTCTAGATGCTTTGTATGTGATAGAACTGGACATTTATCCTATGATTACTTTAGGAAAAGAAATGTGCAAAAAATTACAAAAATTTGGGTTCCAAAAGGAACTTTATGCAACGAGACTAACTTTCAAGGATCCAAAGCAATTTGGATACCAAAGATCAAATGAAAAATGTCTCTTGTAGGTGTGCTAGAGCAAGGAGAAACAATTCTTGAAAAATGAATGCTCTTGAGTCACACATAAAGGAAAATGGGTGATCTCTATGCTAAAACTCTTTTGTTTGTTTAAATGAGATCTTTGATTGCTTATTTATTGAATGTTTCATTGATTTAACTTGATTTCTAAAATTGTTTGCTCTTCTTAATTGAAAACTTCAGTTGCCTATTCTTGCTTGAATATTAAGTGCAAAATTCTTTGAGCTTTATTGATAAATCTTGGCTATGCAACTTGATTTGATATGATACATGCTATAAGTTGCAAGGAAGTATGAATCTAAAGATGGAGTATGTACTTATATTTGATCTTGAATATATTATCATTCTTATTTTGAGAAAATTATTTTATTAAGATTGATTGATTATGGAGAATTGTTTCTATAAAATTTCCTCATGATTTATGAAATTGTTTCCATACTAGTTCTTTGAGGAAAACTGATTTTTGCGCATAATTTTGAAACATAAAAGGTTGGATAATGTGATAGAAATATGAGAATACTTGATGACTTACACTCACATTTATTCAAGTAGCCTAAAACAAGGAAAATTGAGTTAAAAAAAATTGTCCTTGATTTCCTTGTGCCTAACACAAGTCGACCATTTGAACAATCTTGATTTACATTCTAGAACTTCTTTGAATAGTTCAAGATGGTTGATAATGTAATACCCCGCACCCTCGTTGGACACAAATAATACCTTATTGATCAAACGAATGATCGTTTGATGTGAATTGGCATGCTAAAGAGCGACAAAGGATGAAAAAAGCGTTCAAGAATAAAATGCTTCACGCGTGCAGAAACAACAATTAAAAAATAATATTTTTGTTGGAAAGGAATTAGTAAGCTAAAGGATTATTCAGAAGTAAACCGAGATGTAATGCTGTGTTTCGAGACCAAAGAAAGCAAGTGAAAAATTTTGAAATAAAATAATATTTTATTTAATAAAATAATATTAAAATATTAATATTTTATATGTTGTCGGAATTAGTCATGAAAAATGGAATATGACTAATTTAAGTGGGGGAGAAGAAGTAAAGAAGAATTTTGAAGGAAAACGACGATAATTGTGTCAGCGGGATTTTATTAAATCGAGCTAACGCGGGTAAGTAAATATTTAAATCTTATGGTAACACCGCGTTGAAATACGATCTCGATATTTTGATTATACACGTATAAGAAAAGGAAGATAGAAGGAAATTAGAATTTTTACACGTGTCGGAAGAATTAATTTTAAAATATGAAAATTTGAGGGAGGCGTGTTATATAAAATGAAGTTAAGGCATAATATGTAAATTTTATTATTTTGAAGAAATAAAAATATTATGAAAATAAAATGGCTGATAAAATAATGAAGAAAAGATGTTGAAAAGTCAAACAATATTTTTATATGTACATGAGTGGCCACATGAGTCAAGAATGGAATGAAGACAAAAACAAAAGAAAGAAAAGTGTGTGGCGGATGGAAAAGGTGCACAAGTTTTT
>NC_030854.1:21812401-21920650 GCF_000208745.1 Theobroma cacao | reverse complement strand
AAATTGTGCCTTATTGTTTGTGTGGTGTGCATTCATGAAATTTATTACATATTCACCATGCTATTTTGATACAAAATATCATGCAAATATTTACAATAAACATTTTACAAAAAGAGAGTTTTAACATGATGTGGGGACTTATATTTTGAGAAAGATTTAAAATATCCCCTTGAAGATCAAATTTGAATTCTTTTAAAAGGTGATTTCATTTTAACCAAGAAATTCAAGAATAATTGGAAACTGCTACTTGTTGTGTTATAAATTGTATTTTGAATCCAATGGCTTATGATAATGTGGGCATGATTGGCTGGATTGGTAAATGTGTTGAAAATGTATAAACTGTTGTTTGCCTTGATAGGCTGGGTTGTAAAATAATTGCCATGTCATGCTATTGCAAATTTTATTGTATGGTGGGTTTAGCTTACTACAGTGGGTGGGTTCCGTGGACCAGCCTATTAGAGAGGCACAGTAACCCCGTTATATTCTTACCTCGATTGGAGAGGCGTGTAGGGTAACTCCCGAGGTACAACTTTAGAGTTCACTTCACGCTGAACCACCACGTGAGGGTGAACTCAGCCAACGTCAAAGAACAGCTATGTTTTCAAAATAAAAACATAATTTGTGCGTACATGACTTTTTAATAGCCTTGATGGACTCGGTTGAGATAGCCCAAGGCTAAGGTATCCTTGAAAACCGAGTATGAGAATAATTTTAGCACAAGCCGAGTTTTTAAGAAAGTCATAAGCCATGTTGTTTATTTTTGACAAAAATGTAATGGTTTTATATGAGTTGAAATAAGTTTTAATATTATGAATTATATTTCTCTGCATGGTGAAAATGGAATTAAACGGTTTTTCGCAGCTCTCCTATTTGTTTATCTGTGAAATGAATATGTAATTCCTTGCATATGGGGTGAGTTATGATTTGTGCATGATTTTAAATATTATTTGGTTTCGTGGGAGCTTGCTAAATTTTATTTTGATTCGAAAAATTTTATTACCTCAATTATTTATACTTTATAAGAAATTCTCGATTTCTATATAAGGCATAAACCCTCGTTTGAAACGAATTGCTTTTATAATCTTGCATTTTTATATTCAACTGATCTGCCATTTGCTTGTTTTCTCATCTACACCCTACTCGCTGAGTCGATGATTATCACTAAGTCTATGAGACTCACACCCCTTTATTTCCCTTTTTGCAGATAGGGATCAGTCTAGCGTGTAGTCAGTGACACGTTCGGTCCACCGTGAATAGGTAAAGGCATCTCTTAGCAATTTATTTCGAGTCGCTCCGCTGTTAGAGGTCAAGTCGTAGTATTTTATTTATTAAGTTGTAAACAAATTCTAAATTTTTATATAAGCATTAATTTAGAGATTATAGATTTTAATGCATATACTTACGAATAAAAGGAAAAAGTTTGTATTGATTTTTATATTTATGGTTCAATTTAGTATATGAAAGTATCAATATTATATGGTGATTGAATGTAGTGGATTAATGAGCAAATTCTAGACAAGCTTGTTCGAGACTTGACGGGTCTTTTCTAAAAGTCTTGGACGCCGATAGCGATCGATGAGAGGTCGTTGCAGATAATGAGCTTGAAAGTTTTGGCTACTTTAATTAGTACTTTTAAAGCAAAATGAGCTTATATGAGAAAAATGTTGCCATCCTTTAAGTTTAGAATGATATATGAATTGAACCAGTTTGTTTCATAATGAAAAATACTTATGACTTGTTCTTATTGGACGTGCATGCTTGCTTGTAAATTTGAAAGGTCATAAAGGCATTTTTGGAATTGTGAGATTTTTCCAAATGACCCTTGATATGCAGATACATGATTCATTATGCCCATTACATATTTCATTAATCATTTAGAGCATAATGAAACAAAATTGAGTGACATTGAGCTCATGATTTTTCACAAAGCAAGTCTAATCTTGAATGTTTCAAGTTTAAAAGTTTGCAAAGAAAGATTAAATCTTTATCAATTGATTATCTTGCAAAATCTTTTTATTCTCTTTGATTAAAATTAATTTTTTATTTTTAATGACATAGCGTGATTGAGCAAACTTGATTTGAAATATTTATATAAATTGCACAAATTTGATGTTACTTGGTATTTCTCTTGTGATTGGTGAAATTGATTAAAAGGGATTTTTTAAGCATGATTTTGAGTGTGATAATTTAACATTGATGGAATTTTCAAGAAAAAGAACATATCTATTTGCAATGTTTGGCATCCTTGAGATTATAATGATTTCAATGATATATAACTTGAACAAGCAAACCTTGTGTTGAAAATGCCATTATATCTTGTTATTGTTACAAATGATTGCTTGAATAACCTCAAGGCCATTTTGGTCCATATGCTGGAAAATTATAGAAAATGCCTAATTTGATGCTTATTATGCTTAAACATTGTTTAAATACTTGTTATACATGTTATAAGTAATAGGCACACATCATGATGTAAATTGAATATGTTTGAGCATATTAAAGGCATGATTCTTCAAATGAGCATTTCAACTTTTTAGCACTTGTGAACAATGAGCAATAAAAGCCAAAATTTGAGTTCACATGTTTTTCTTGAAGAATCTTTGATCATACATGTCTAAAATGATGTTTTAACATGGTTGAAATGAAATTCTAAATTGTTCTCACACAAATCCATGTTTTGAGATTATTATACCTTGGAACATTGCATGTTTTGCACCTTTTTCTAGCTTTTTAATGTGCAGGAATCCAACATGATTGACTCCTTAGCATAGCTAGTCGACTATTGAAGAACAAAATGCAAATGCTGCTAGAATGATAAAAAGTGGACCTAAGGGATAAGTAGTCGACTCTTGAGTGCTTTAAAGCCAAAATGGACAAGTTTTGTGTTTCAAAATATCTTTTTACTTTACTTCTTGTCCATTACAATATTTTCTTCCCTATATTTCCTTTTTCAAAGATGATTCTTGACTCTTAAAAGCATGCAACATGAATACTCTCATGATCATTTGGTGTAAGTACATGTTCTTGAAATTGCAAAACTTGCTAAAAAATGAGAAATCTTTTTTGATGAAATAAATCTATCTATTCCTAAGCATGACACTCATTTTGATTCCATAAATTCTCATGTAGTTGCAATGACAAAATAGAAATATGAGAAATTGTTCATCAATTCTTGAATTTGTTAATCCGATTGGATTTTCATGTACATATATAGAAAATATCTTCTCATGAAAATTGAAATTTTCAAATGCTAATCTAGGAACAATTCTTGAAATATATTTTACGTTTATGCTTAAATGATTGTTTCAAAATTGATTTCTTGATTATGCATACTTATTTGATTAGGATGAACTCATTGAACTTANACATATATAGAAAATATCTTCTCATGAAAATTGAAACGTTCAAATGCTAATCTAGGAACAATTCTTGAAATATATTTTACGTTTATGCTTAAATGATTGTTTCAAAATTGATTTCTTGATTATGCATACTTATTTGATTAGGATGAACTCATTGAACTTAATGAAAATATTCTTGGTTCATCTACTATATTGGTCAAGACACATGCTTATATGATTTTTCTTTATGCTTGACCTTAAGGTTTGAAGTCTAAAACTTTACTTGAGCTATGCATTTGAACATGAATTTACCTGTCAAGTTTGATCATGGCATATATTGTGAGTTGACATAGTTGAAACTTATTTTGAATATGCACTTAAATGTTAACTATGTCTTCGTTGAGCATTAACGTTTACATGATCTAAAGATTTTGTGTGCATCCAACTACTTTAGCTTATAGGTCACCATAAACAACATGACATGTCAAATAAAATATGGCCTATAGCTTTAGTTAGCAATGAATGCCTAATGAGCTTTGATTAAATATCTTTTTCTTGAATCTTAATAATTGGTATTCATTGATGATTAAACGTTCACTTTGAATATATTCATGAGTTAAGTGCTTTACTTTCAATATTTTATAACAATTGATATCACTCATGAATCATGAATTATTGAGATATTGCATGTACCTTAAACTTCAATGGTTGCATATTTTTTCAATGGGTATATATCTATTTTGAACTCATGCTTGCACTTTGTTGAACAAAATTGGAATCATGATTAAGGAAAATAGGCATGTTATTTCTTGTAATCATGTTTGTGCTTATTTGATCATAACTTTCATACATGATTGCAATAAATGAAATTTCTCCTTGAATTGACAATTTCATATATAATTTGGAGAATAAATCTTACAATGTTTGCTTAAAAATGATTTGGATGAATGACCGCTTGGAATTGATTGGGAAGAATACTCACTAAAAATGTTTAATGATAATTATTTTTAATTTCTCCTTGAAAATTTGCTTTACTAAAAATTCTTGGAAATGCTTGATTGATATTGCTTGGCTTATTGATATTGAGCATAAATAATGAATGTTTGATGATGATTGATAATACTTGATGATAATTGAGAATGATACTTGAAGACTAATGATACCTTAGAAATGCCTAGGAACTACTTTGCGAATACTTCTTGAAAATATGAGTATTTGATGCATATGTTGAACATCCATTCAAGTGCTCATACTTTTTAGTTCCATGAATACTTGAGTATTAGAGAAATAAATTGAATATCCATATGAATGCTCATTTATTCTAAGCTCATGATTTCTCTCTTAATATTTGATATATTAAGGATCTCTAACAATTTGTGTTGAACTTATGATTTCTTAAGGGGGAGTCAATCATTGTCATTGATATTATAACGAATTACGATCTTCGACAACAAGGTTTGGTGAGAATTCAACATTTGGTGTTCTTCGCTACCGATAACATCTTTCTAAACACCAAAATAGATATTATGCCTTATATTGCTTCTCACTTTAACTTGAATGTTGAAATGTATAATTGGTATCAAGCTTTAAGTTTTCTCAATTAGAAAACATGAATGTCTAGCTTTAAAATTAGTATCAAGCTTTATAATTGTCTCTTCTTTCTTGAGCTTTAAATTGATCATATCTTTCTTAAATGTTTTGAGCCTTGAAGTTGATATGCTTGGAATGCTTAGTGATACGGGCAGTCTTTACTAGTGCTTTACCAATTGATATAATGAGCTTTAAAAAGATTCCATCTCTCATAATTGATATTGTGCTTTTACAAAGGAGGAGATTTTATTTATATCTATCAATTGGTATATTGAGCTTTAACACTTGGTATTGGAGTTCAAATATGGCTTATGTGCTTATTGAACATCTTTATGATTTTCTTTCTTGAACTTCATAATTGTTATGTCCACATTTTGCTTATAGAGATATATACATGTGGCTTTCTTATTGATGATTCTCTTGATGAATTAATACTTGAATGTGCTTAATGGGTATATTTCTTAATTATTTGGTTGAGGATATTAAGTGCATATGTATGATGACTTAAAGACTTTGTGGTTACATATTCATGGTCTTAATGCTTGTATTCTTGATGGATTTTGCTAACCATTATTTCTTGAGCTTAAGTGTTTAATGCTCACTCTTTTTAACCTTTTTGATATAACAAAAAGGAAGAGAAGGTTTATGAGAAAATTTAATTTTATGCATATGTTGACGGGGAGATTTTAAAATCATTTCAAATGCAAATTATGCTCATAGTTTTGTCATATCAAAAAAGGGGAAATTGTTAGCTTTAAAATTATTATAGTTTTGATTATGACAAAATGATCAAATTTGCTTGAGCATTATTTGAGTAATCCTTGACAATTTCTTGAAATGATTTAACTCCCATACACTTGTTCTTACATTGACACAAGCTTGACTCTTGAAGTTATTGAACTATATCTATAAGCTTGTATGACTTAGCTGTATGAGTGCTCATAATTCTCATTCATTAAAGTTTGATTTAAAGATTAAAGAAAAATCTCGATGCACTCATTAAGGGGGAGTTTTGAATATCTTGTTTAATGATGAAAAAAAAAAGAGAGAATGAAGACTAAATCAAATAGAGTTAAATAGGTCTTCATGTTTAATTTATGTGTGTGATGCTTAGTTTTTGTTTTGTTGAATATTATATAAAGAAAAGTAGATGCATTGACTAAGGGGGAGCACCTCATTATGCATAAAGATTTGAAGCATTCATATTGAACATAGACATTGCATTATTAATCTTGGAGTGTTTTGTGATCATAAAAAATAAGAGATAGAGAATGTTGACTCTATATGTTTTTGATGATAGCAAAATATTCCCATTTCATTTGTGTCTAATGCCTTTACTTGAGTGTGAAAGAAAATTAATGTATGAAACTAATAAATCAATCTTTCAAAGTGTATATCAAAAGAAAAAGGGAGATAAAAATAATAAGACATGACTGCTTAACAAGGAGGAAGCCTATTGGTGAAATAAGGAAAAATGTTGGTTGACCAAGTTTCAACTTGGAGGAATGGCAATCTGAAAAGTTTGAAAAACAGAACCAACTTAGTCGACTAATTCAGTCGACTAAGTGCTCTCTGCTAGAATCTACAACCTGAAACAGAACCAACTTAGTCAACCAAGTCAGTCGACTAAGAGCTCTCTGTCTGCAAATTGAACCAGAGCACTACAAGATAGATTAATGGTTAGAACTCATCTTCAACTATTTTCAACAGGCATAAAACTACCAAACTACCATCAGAGTTGCATCTCCAAGTATAAAAGGGTCTTCCAACAATTAGAAACAAGTTCTTGGAAGTTTTGGAAGAGATTTGAGCAATTAAGAGCTGATAAACCAAAAAATTTTCTCTTCACCTCACTACACTTAAACGCCTAGCCTTTGTACTTGTATTCTGCACTCAACCTTGTACCATTTAGATCAACTTGTGATTATAGATACTTTTTTTTACTTATCTTCTTGTATTCTTAGAGTGAGGGAGTCACTCTAAGTGTTTGTTTCAAGTTAGGATTACTTGAATGTGTTAAGATTCTAACTTAGCCTTGAAAAGTTAATTGTTGGGTTTTGGTTGATCTCGTGAAAAACCATTATTGTAGGTTGTGATTGAGCCTTTGAAAAACCACTTTGGGTTTTGGTTGAGCCCATGAAAAACCATTGTGAAATGTTGTGGTTGAGCCTTTGAAAAACCACTTTGGGTTTTAGTTGATCCTAGTAAAAACTATTGTGAAAGGTTTTGGCTAAGCCTAGTAAAAGCCATTGTAAAGCTTGGTGAAAGCTTGTGAATTTCACTGGTTCGTAGTGGATTTGTTGGAAAAATCCTTGGTTGAATAATCAAGGTAGTGGATGTAGGTCTTGGACCGAACCACTCTAAATTCTATTGTCATCTTTACTCTGTTTTTGTTTCATTTTCTTTCTTTCATTTGTCTCGCCCTTATCTAGACTTTGAGACAATATTTGAAAGAGCCAAATTGTGCTATTCACCCCCCCTCTAGCACATATTATTGGGACCAACATGGATAACTATAAGTATATTGCCTTTTGTCAAGATCATTGATCAATTGGGATTTATCAAAAGTGAAATCATTGAAAGCTAATGTCCAGGACTGCCTATGTGAGATGCTTGCTAACCAAGCTAGTAAGGTCCGTATGTTCCTTTTTTGGTTTAATAATAATTATATGATTTATTTCTCTGATTTAAGTAATTTTCATTTTTGGTTATTTAACTTATGGTTTAGGGAGAATGGTTTGTAGTCATTGCATGACTTTTTGATATGGCATTGAGGTACTAGTTGATATGACATTGCGTGACTTACTTATTGCATGAATGGTTTATAGTCATTGTGTGACTTCTTGATATAGCATTGCGTTACTAGTTGATACAGAATTATGTGAATGGGTTGTAGTCATTGCGTGACTTCTTGATATGGCATTGTGTTAGCAGTTGATACGGCATTATGTGACTTGCTCATTGCGTGAATGGTTTGTAGTCATTGCATGACTTCTTGATATGGCATTGTGTTACTAGTTGATGTGGCATTGAGTGAGTTGCTCATTGCGTGAATAGTTTATAGTCATTGCATGACTTCTTGAATTTGGTCAAGTTATAATTCTTTTTGTATCTATAATTAGTGGTTCAGAGGGTGATAAACAAAATTAGAAATTTTAAGTTTTGTAGCTTATGGTGATGACATTGACATTTTGTTACATTTTACTCATTATTTGAACCAAAACAATTTTTATTTTTTAATGTTCATGTTATTGTACATATATATGATTTTTAAAGAATATATAGAGGAAAATGAGGTATATGAAATCATACATAGTGAGAGCAACATAGATATTTTTATCAAGCTTAATTATGATACATTACTTATTAAAACTAATTAAGGAATAGTAATGAGAAATAAAGAGTTAAATTTTCTCAAAACCAAAGTAGCCAATATAATAACAAATCCAATAACCATAAGCATTCCACAAGCATACCAAAATATATTACCTTAAGTTAAGGCTGCACTTAAAAAAAGTGTATCCTTAGCCAATGTATGAAAAAGTTTAGCTACACTATTTTTTGGGATTTTGTAGCAAAATTAATATGTAGCCATATAGTACATAATTGCAATCCTAAACAAGTATAATGACATTTAAAATATGCAACTAAAAAGTATAACAACAAATGACATTCTAATATGCAACAAAAATGCGTAAATTTTACAAAATTAAAAACAACTTTTAAAGTATAAACCATGCAAATTTTACAAAATTTACAGCAAATGTTGATCATTTAAGAAATTATTAAGTAAAATTACAATTTCTTTTATAATGTCTACACATTAGTTCCAAATCACCTTTACATATAGTATTCATGTAGAATCCTCCAAATCTAATTCATACTTCAATATAGTAAAAAAGCATAACTGTTGCCCATGCTTTTAGAAAATAACCATAGTAAATCAATAAAATTTCAATAAATCCAATAACGCTAAACCAAACCAAAATAACCATAGTAAATTCAACAAAATAATCAATTCATAATCACCAGCATGGAAACATAAAAACATAAAAATAATCAAACATAATCATCAACCTTTGGTCTTCTTGCCTTTAAGAGACTATTTCCTAGATACGGAACCAATGACTATTGCCTTGCCTTTGCTCTAAGTTTGCTATGGTACAATCTCCTTTCTTTCTTGTTTTATCGCTCCCATTTCTTATGTCTTGTCAGCTATAGCTTCTTTAAGAAGAAGATTTTCAACATTTTGTAACCTCTCTTCCACTCTTATAATTTTGTCATTTTGCTTAGTCATTTTTCTATCAATTCTTATTAGCAAATTAAACACCATATCATTTGAAATAGGATCCTAACTTACTCTAGATGGAGGAATGGAAGGAACGGTAAGAGAAGCTAAGCTGCCTTGGCTAGAGTTGATAAACTCATTTTCCTCAAGCTTATAACCCATTTTTTAGAGACTTCCAATAAAGATACCCTGATCCTTGCATTTGGTCCAATCAGCTTGGTACTTACTCCTCTATACTTTTTTCTTTTTAATTAGAAAGAAGATTATGTTTTCATATGGTAAATTAGTCTTAAAGGCTAAGGAGGCTCCTTTCATTCTTTCTATCAGGTCTTGTTATATTTAGAGGGATTTCATTCACAACAGCTTCCATCATCCATAGATCTTGAGCACTAACATAATTGTAACTACTGTGCCTTCCTTGCAATGTGGAGGCTAGGAAATAATGGAAGACCCTCAGTTGTGCATTTTTCAACTAAGTAGCATAACTTCTTTTTAAAGGGTAAAGTTCTTTTCTTCCTATTACAATCTCCCACATGGGTGATGGATTATGGTTTGGGAGAATTGAGAATTCTCCCATTTCATACGTTATTTTTATAAATTTCCTAATATCAGTAGCTGTCACTGTAAATTCTGTTCCACACAAGAACACATTCAACCCATCCTCTACCAAATCAATAGGATTTTCCAACTCATCTTTATTCATGGTTATACTCGAGTAAAATTCCTTAACAATGGTTAAGCTGTAATACGTATCTCGAAAGGTACTTAGACCCTTAATTTTAAGCTTGTTAAAGAACTTAGATAAGTTACGCTTAATTGACACTGTTTGATTAAAGCTTTTCTAATCTACAACTTTTTCACATGATATATTTGCATTTTCTATTCTCTTGTGCCTATCAGCATGTGCTTCGTTCCTAAATCTTGAGGCTAAAGGCTTACCTTTTTCAATGGAAATACCTTTTGTTGCAATTGGCACATCAAAAGCCAATTTCCCATTTTCTTTTTGGATCGAATAGTAGACATATCCTCAACTACCCTTTTTCTTGACCCTTGTCAGTAACTTTGCATGACTAAGAAGTTTCGACCATTGATTTCAATGATGTTGGAGGTTTTGGGATACTCGGGTGAAATTAAGATTAAAAAGAGGGACAATAGATTTTAGAGTAAATCTAGGTTAAAAGTTTGAGTGGGTTTAGTTTTCCTGTCCCTCCTGATCTTGACTTTATTTTTTTTTACCAAAATTATCGCGTTTCAATTTTCTCTTCAAATAATGATTAGAATTTGATATAGTGTATTAAGTGACTAGATATTAGCCATTACGTCACTGATTTTGAAGGCATTGCTTGCTTGGTTAAGAAGACATTGTGTCACTAGTTTTAAAGGCATCGCATGCCTATCTTTTTAGGTAGTGGGATTAAACTTTGATTACAAAAACAAAATAAAATCTAATGAAACCTTATGGAAAAATATATGTACTTATCATTAAATTAAATTTTCCAACGATGATTTAATTACAATCATGTAATTAGGCTTAAATAAACAATTATTATTCTTTTGCCATATGAAAGCTCTTTTGATTTTACCTTTTGTGTTACAATGAATAAAAAAATTATCTAGGGCAGTGTGGATACAATAGACCACTACTGCCTAAAAGCCATTGTCTTTGTTTAGGACACTCTATACGTTCTCGGTGTTTGTCACTCGCATTAGACAGCTCTTTCGTGTGTGCCTGGTTTGTTTGCAAATTGAACATGCTTTCAGTTGTTGTCATCATTGAGGTATCGGTTGAGTAGAATATGGTGCTGGATTTGTCGATGGAGCTGTAAACAGCATTGGGTAATTTTTCCTATTATGACCGTAGCTCTTACATTATGAACATCTTCGTCATCGACTACCGTCGCCAACCAATGGAATCTTTTTCCTCCTAGGTTTTCTCGCTTAACCTTGCCAAAATGGTGGCAAAATAATAATTTATTCAACATCATGGGGGATTTCCCACTCACTGATATGCCCAACTGGGTGAATGTGAACAGTATAACCTTCCACCTATGATCGATTCTTGTAATAGTCCGAGTAAAATTCGATGGTTGCATGTTAACAGTTACTGCAAAGATAATGAAATCACAGTTGAGGAACCATGTAAAATTTCAATTCATTACAAAGCAAATAAGAAAACATGGATATTTGTACAGTATTGCCATCATGGCATGCTTGCAGAGGAATAGATAAATTTGGAACTCACAGCATGAACACGTGTTGGTGGACAAGTTTACAACTTTGTCCTTACTCCTTCCTATAACTTAAAACTCCACTCGATCAATTGCTTGTGTCGAAAAGTGACATGCTTCATTGAATCGTGTGTTCAATAGATCCGTAGTCTGTGTTCAACAGATCAATAGCCTAGGGGTTGAGGGGCATGGTCAAATTCAGCGCCTTCTTATGCAGGTCATGGAACCAACACTGGAACATGCCTCTAATGCACTCTATCAAAACGGTGATTGGCATTTTTCTTGCTTGCTTTAGACATGAGTTAATACACTCCGCAATGTTGGATGTCATGAGTTTGTATCGCCTTACTGGTGATCATGCATGTGCCCATCTCTCAGGGCGTAATTTCATCAAGTGGTTGTAAGCATCCTTGCAAAGATGTTTCAACTAATTCATATGTCTATTGAAATCGATGACCCTATAGTAGTTAGCTACGAGGGTGAAAAATGCTGCAACGTTTTCTCTCTTAAACATGTTTATTATGTTTTTCCCTAAGTGGTAAGTGCATAGACCATGGTGTGCATTGTGGTACACCTTTTTGACTGCATTCTTAATGCTAAGATGCTTATCAGAAATGAACATTGCATTTTTAGGATAACCAATTTGCATGACACAGTTGGGTAAGAAATCACGACCACAACTCTTTATCCTTAATGTGGCCATTGTCAAATGCAATTGAATATATCTGCTCATTCCATCTTTATAAAAAACAACAAACAGAATGCTCTTGAATTTGCCTTTCAGATGTGTGGCATTGATAGAAATGACAGGTTTACAACCTTGAATCCCGAATAATACCCCGTATGCCGAGAAACAATATTTGAATTGTTATTGTTGATCTATAGCCATAGTTGTGACTGTACCAAAATTTTCACATTCCAACATATGAAAATACGAGGGTAGGAGTTGGAATGGCTCCTTTGAGGGACCAAAAACAAGACTCTCTGAATACTCATTCGCTTACCAGGCCTTACCATACAAGCATTGTAATCCCCATTTGTGATTTATCTCTTCCATTATTTCCTTAGGTCTTAATGGTGTTACATTATTTCCTTACAACTTGAAGGACATAAGCTCACTAATTAACTCGCGCTTGTTGTTTGGTACCCACCTTGCAAACCATCAACAGTACACGTGTGTACCTTGTGGAATGTGCGAACTTGCCAATAATCTCTTTTAGGTAACTTTGTTGCACGCATATCGAATTTGCATGCCTTGTTCTTACAAGCAACTTCAAAATAAGCATGACATGACTTTTTAACTCTAATCTCGAAATGCTCTTTTAGTGCCATCATGCTCAAAGCTCACATCAATTCAACCTTGGATGGAAACATTTTTCAACAATATAAGTGGTCATCGCTTGATTTGGATTCCTCGGTCACAATTGTTTGGAAGGATATCATATCTGCCCCTGGAATAATCCATTGACGAGATAACCTCACATTTACTCTTTCCTGATCATGGCATCAGGCGAATGAATACCATTGTCACCAACGCTAGGGTTGTCGTAAATAGGGTCATCATACTCAACATCTTTTAAGACAATAGTTGTGGCATGATTTGTACTACCATCTACTTGATTGCAATCTGGAATGTCATTGTCCTCACCCTTGTCCTCTTTTGAATAGTTATCATGCTTGCCAACGTAATCATCTTCACAGTCATCGTCCATTTCATCATTCTAATCAGCAATGTTGTTCTTTTCACAATCACAGTCCATCTTATTAGATGCATCATCATCACTCACAACCATCACAATGTCGTTTGCAAATGGTAATGGGCCCATTGCATTCCCGAGCGATGGTTGGATTTGTTGGCAAGAATGAATATTTCGTTCGGTGCACATTCTGATCAAAATTGTGCATATAGCATTTGTAGACACCTCATGTGTGTATCGGGCTACTCAAACTCTTATGCATATGTCAATGGTGATTGCCATTGTTGTTCGTTAGGGAATGCATGGTGTGGTATGTTTGAAGTAGTATAATTCTGATTTAAGTAATTACTATGTTGGACACCTTGTTCATGTGGCATAACATTTGCATTTTGTTCCTTAATTGTCAAAAACACTACAACTGCCCTCTCATCTCATAAAATACTTGCTACATCTTCATCGTCCCTAATAACTGAGTGTGACACCGTTGCAGCATGACTGAGCAATGCATTGAGTTCGATTTCGTGATTCTATGAGTTTCCCTTAACAATATCTGTAACCAGCTTCATCAGGCCCAAAAATGACAAATCACTCCCAGCATTCCTCACTTGTGTCTCACCACCCTTGTAAGTGTCATCGACCCAATGACCATCGTATGTAATTATAAGCTTTATATTGGGCAGGTTGTTGAAATTTAATAGAAAATAAGTGTTATAATCAATCAATTTATCAAAAAGTGCCACGTAATGCATGAAAACCAGTCACACAATACCTTAAAGTCAGTCTCGCAATGCCTAATATCCAATCACGCAATTTCTAAAAACTAATCAAGCAATGCTTAAAAACCAGATATGTATTGCACAAGTCACGCATTGCCTAAAAGCCAGTCTTGCAATATTGAATATTAAGGCACACAATGCCTAATATCCATTCACATAGTGCCAAATAAATCGGTCACATAATACCTAAAACTAGTCACACAATACATAACAACCAGTACAGAATATATACCAACCTATCATGGAATGCTTAATATCCATTCACACAATACCTAATACCTAGTCACATAATGCCTAAAAAATTATATAATATTCCAACTATTGTCATCACACCTTTGATTCACTTATATAAATAGAAAATTAAGAAATTATGATTAGTAAACAAGTTATTGAGCATAAAAGAAATTAGTGGCAGTTACTATTTATATAAAATATGTAATAATAAAACAAGATTTTTATTCATAAAGCTGAAATTAAGCAGATGATACAACATAAGAACCATATATTATATGCCTTCCATGGTTTATATCTTCTCAATCTCATCAACTATTTCATAAATTTTAGCTAGAATCTTGTTATTGTTCAAAACTTCTGTCTTTAGAACTTTTTTCCTAACCAGCACCTTATCGATCAAAACACGCAGATCCTTCTCCATGTTCTCAATGACATCCATCAATTTTCCCATATATGCTGCAACATATTCAAGAATATCTTCCTTTTCAGAAGCAACTCCCTTCCCGATTTCCCCACTAAAACATTTAGACGCCATGAGAAATTTGAGATTTTGTGACTTTCATTCAAACGGTTTTGAATGGAATGGACAAAGATTCCCTCTATTTATAGGCATGAATGCTGACTCTTGGAAAGAGTGTTCAATGGTTTTGGGCTTGTTTTTTTATGAATATGGTTAGTCCGTAAATCGATGCAATAAGTGCTTTAAAGAGAATTTCAAAGTTCTATGTCAGTTGAATTTGGATGGTTTTCTGCACCAACATAAGTGGAATTAAGAGGGTTGAATTGGTCATTAAGCATTCTTAATTCTCTTCTAATTTTACAGAATTGGTTATTAAGGGGGTTGAATTAGTATCTATTCAACTTCAGCAGTGGGTAGATAAAGCAACAAAATGATTAAAAATTAGTCACATAATGCTTACAAATTAGTCTAGCAATTCCTAAAATCCAGTCAAGCAATGCACAAGTCACGCAACTCTTAAAAGCTAGCCTCGCAATGCCTAATATCCAGTCACACATTGCCTAATATTCAGTCATGTAATGTCAAATAAACCAGTCACGTAATTTTTAAAAACCAGTCATGCAATTCTTAAGTTGCGCAACACATAACAACTAGTAACACAATGTCTAATATCTAGTGACGCAAATCCTAAAAAATATTCATAAAATGTCTAACATCTAATTGATTTCATTCCTTGCAGCTAAGTTTAAGTTGCCAAAGTTACATAATTTACCCATCAACTTTTGGGTTCTATTAATGTAATTATATAAACAAATAAACCCAATAACTCAAAACAGATATATTGATGTCATCTCTGCTCTTTGAGATAATGAGAGAGAGTTGGATGGCCAGATAGACCACGATGGCGTTGGAGAGCTGGACGGTAAGACAAAGAACTTGAGATTTAATTTTGAAATTTTTGTTTGGATAGCAAGATAGAGAAAACTGAAACCATTTTATCTGAAATGGTTTAAATGACATTGTTGTCAAGTTATGTCTAAAATTAACTAAAAACAATTAAAATTATAATAAAGGTTATTTTTGAATTAAGCTTATGATGAGGGGTATTTCTTATAATTTCGTCTATATAATATCCCAACTAAAACAAGTATATATGCTGCTGGTTTTAATGGCAAATTACTTTCTAGATATAACATAGCCACATAAAACCTGTAGTCTATGATACTGAAGATTTATTTCCCTTCAAAACTTGCTTACCAAATTGTGTATTTAAAGTAGAAATATATCAATTTAGCTGTTCTTTTCTGAATTTGTACAAATAATAATAGTAAATGGATTAAATCCAACCTTTTCATACACAGGAATTAGATGCAAAATTTGATCATTTATATTAAATGTTTTAAGGATTTTGAGAAAAGAAGATTGTTTGCATAAGAATATGCGAGAATTTCACTTCACACATAACGATTTTTTACATATTCAACCCTAAAACAAAGGATACAAAAGAATACACCATAAAGTTTTGTTAAAGGATCTCGGAGCTCGAAAGGACGAGTACACCATCAGACCACAGCAGAGATAGGTCTAGCGGTGGGGTAAGGGGAAGGTGTTAGGCATCCATTTTGCCAAACCCACGAAGCTCCCTCTCTACTATAATCTAATTTCCCCAAGCTAGGAAATGCTGAAGAGTGGCTGAATAGCACTTTAATGAGTTTTATAAAATTCAAAGACAAATGAAGAAGGAACTCAAGGATGATAAAAAAACAATAAGCAATTACTTCGTTAAGTAATAAATGGTACAGAAAAGTGGATAATGTGAAGCAATTTATAGTGATTCAGTTATTCCAAACCCACACTTATTATCTTGACAGTGGTTGTCAAATATTTTCAAATGCAACTTCACTAAACCAGTGAAACTAATAGCTTCCACCGAGTTTTTACAAAATGAGTTATCTCAAGCTCAAATTCGATGTTATAGAAACTCAATGAGTACTTCCAATGCTCAATTTACAACCAATGATCGATCACATTCACATTAGCAAAAGCTAAAAGCTTTATAAATGTGCAACTTCTCCCTAATTGCTTTTCCGTGTCTATGATTTTCTTTCTAGATCTCTATTTTATATCTCTTTCCTCTGCTTATTTTACATCACAACTTTCACAATTAATATATCAAACTCAATAACTAACAATTACCAGGAAATGTGGCACATGTAAGATCAACTAGGAGATAGATTTTACAAAAAACAAATAAGTAAAACTGTTTATAAACAGGTTTCTGAACCAAAGAGATCCAGGCAAAAACAGATTGAATTTTCTTCAATCCTTGAATTTTACAAACATTTGCCTGCTCTTGAACTCAAATATTAGTGAATTGAATTTCCAAAAATAAATATAAAAAATGAAAACAAAGAGACTCACTCAGATTTAGCTTTTACTTTTTCTTTCTCCTCTGTTATTGGCTTAACTACCAACCTAAAAGTCCAGACTGCCAACAAAGTTGCCTCTATTGGAGCAAGCCAGTATACAAGTATATGCTCCTTCGTGATATGATCTCCACGAGCATATGCCCATCCCATCACCTAAAAGTTTTAAAAGAGTTTGATCAAATTAAGTATGCTATGCAACACATTGGGACTAACAAAACAGGGAGCAAAATGTACAAGCAGTTAATGAATTTGGGTACTTACAGAGGCAGGGTTCATACATCCACCGGTCAGATCAGAGCCAAGAATATGAAGAGCTAACTTAGAGACACTAGTAATCCATGTCTTCATGAAGAAACTACCAGGGATCTTTCTAGCAAGCCCAAGTGAGATGATGACAATTGCAAATGTCAAGAATCCTTCCGTTAGTGCACCTCGATGGATGTCAACATTCAAACGAGGCCCAAGTCCTATTCCAGGAAAGGTCTCAATAATGAGCCTAACCCCGGTAATAGATCCAATTACCTAAAGGAAAATTAAAGGGAGAAGAAAAAGGATACATAAAATAGAAATAACATTAACCTCTACCTAAAGAAAAAAAGTGAAAAAAACAACAGCTGCTTTGATGCTATCATATAATCAACTAGTATTGGTTTTTGCACTTAGGAAGATGCATATTTGAAATCACACATAGCCTTGGAAAACAATGTAATCAATCCAAAACATAGTCTAAAAATGTTTAGATCATAGGTTAGGAGAACTATAAGCTCTGCTCATCAATGAAAAGGAAGCAAAGAGAATTTGTGAAAGTGCTACAAGAAATGAACCCAATTTCTTAGCAATATCAACAATTTTCTTTTTCTATGCTCATGCTTTGTATGAACCTTTGTTTGATTGATGTGTTTGCTACTTTCTTTTTGCCTTCAGTCTTTTATTCATTTTTATTTTTTTTCCTTTTTTCTTTTTTATCATAAAAACAAATAGCAAAAGCACCAAGCAAATGGAACCTTAATATTTATTTTTTCTCTACAGTTAAAGATCTTCTCTCTAGACCCTGCATTCACCATGTAATAGGTCATACAGAAAGCCTATCCTAACCGAATAGTGCAATAACCAGAGCCAAACACCGAGGAAAAATCCTTTAATAGAATGAAAATACGTAGAACTATGTAGCTATACACCCACATCTTTTTCCGCCCTCTCAAACATCATGGAGATGTTACAGAACCAGAAAGCCTCCAATAGTTACTTAGGCTGCTTTGGACTCTATCAGGCCAATGAAAAGCAAGCCTCGAAATTGCAATTTTTTCTCTCTGGGTCACTTTATTTCCTACTGGAGCTCATAATTCAAGTCTTCATCTAGAGACCTCCAAACAATTGAAAATGACCATAAAACATTCTCCTACCTTTCCACAACAAATTGAATCCAGCTTCACATTCAAAAGAATTCCTATAGTTCTTTTCTGCTACTAATTTCTTCCATCCATCCATTTGACGAGACAACTGATTTTAACATACAATCCTGTTCAACAGGCACCATTTAAAGAACACGACTCATGGAAAAGCAATGTAAGGGTCCACTACATCCAACCCCATGTTAGTTTGGCATGTACAAACGATGGATGGAGGTCATAACATAGTTTACTCATGGAAAAGCAATGTGAAAGTCCCAAGTTTGCAACTAAGAAATAATATGATGCAGGCATGAGATGGATGGTAGTGGCAGAGAATTCAAACAAGAGTATCATCATGCTCTAGAGGTGTCTAAGTTGAGATTTCAGACAAGCTTCTTAAGGAAATCTTATCCAATGATTACATAGTGATCGATGAAACATCAAGCACAAATTGATGCGCCTAGCTGAGCCATAGAAGCCTATAATAACCCCAATATATTTTTGACAATTTTTTTCTTTTGGCATTTAAAATGGATATGATCCAGCATTAAATGAATGGTAATTTTTTCACAGTTGGCCTCATCAAAAGCTGTGAGAGAAAAAGACATTTCCAGCACACAAAAACCTATAAAGAATATGTGGGGCCTTTACAAAATCATCCAAAAGAAATATAATATAATATAAATTTGTTCTAAATATGAAAAGAAAGAAAGAAAGAGCGAAGAGGTAACCTGGGCAGGAATTCTGGCCCCAACAGTGAAAAGAAAGTGGCTGAAATCCCCAGAAACGGCAGAAGAGAAAACGGTTAAAGGATTGTAAGCGGCTCCTTTAGTAATCTTCCCCAAGAATGCAAAGAAGAACATGTTGATAATGGAGAAAGCACCCTTCAAGATCTCAGCCTTGGGTTGGTTACCCATCCCTAAAGCCTTGCTCACAAACATCTTCACCAAAATACCAGACCATACCCACATGAAGGACATAAGAAAATCGTATACAATCAGGCGAGCCCTGGCCATACTTGTCAGCTCCAGCTTCTCTCTCTTTCCGGATTTAGCTCATCTTATTCGATCGATGGCCCTTTTATCCACAGATTAAAGCTTTGTACAGCTGCAGCAGGGAAAGCTGATCCCACGGCTCACACAGACTCCACCAAGTCTGGGGGCTAGCACGAACTTTCACTTGTTTGGATTCTTATAAACGTTGAATGCTAACATTTTAAGTAAAATTCGTGATAGTCCGTAAACTTAATATTTTTCCACTTTCTCCCACCAACTTTTATTTGTCTCATTTTGGTCACAGAATTTTTTAAATGATCAAAAAACCTTTATAGTCCTTGTACTTTCTAATTTTATCTAATTTAGTCTCTTTACTCAAAATTGAAATAATTTAATCTCTTAATTTGAAGAATTATTTTAATTTAATCCCTCTTTCTAACAGCATCTAATTTTATCGTTGAAGGAGATTACGTCAGCATTGAATTAAGCATATTTTTATGACGTGGCATTGTAAAATAATAACGTGACATGCCACATTTCATCAATGTGATGATATGGTAATGCCACGTGATACTAATACAGTAACATGGCAATACTAACATGACATTAACATGTTGACATGTTAGGGTCATGTGACAAATTAAAAAAAATTTTAAAAAAAATTATGTCATGTTGTAAGGATTAAATTGAATAAAAATATATAGTACATGGACTAAATTGAACAAAATTAAGATATTGAGAGACTAAATCGAAAAAAATATTTTAAAGTACTAATCGTTAAATAGATTATTGACATACTTATTAATAAGCTAAATATTTAAGTGTAAAAAATTATAGTGTTAAAATATATATATATATATATATATTTTCTTACTTGATTATTTGATTCTAGAATATGTAAATTAATTTATCTTTTTTACAAAAATAATTAAGTTTGAATTCTCTTTCTATAAAAACAATTTCGAGAAAATTTTATACCTAAAGTCAAATTTAGATAAATAATTTATATTACGTTAAAATAAAATAATATAAAATGACTAAAAATATTCTTTTTTCTTCTGTTTATAATAGTATAAAATTTAAAAATTTATTTAACTTAGTTTTTAACTTGAGTTGAACTCAAATTAGCAAAATATGTTAATTTAGTTACAATTTTCACAATTTAAAAATACTCATTATTTTGAAATTATTCAACTCTTAACCAATTTACTTTTTATTTAAAATTACTCAAAGTTTCTTATAAAACGATTTTATTTAAGTTCAAATACCACAATCAAATTTTGCTAAATTTAAATTTAAATTATTAATTTGAATCTACAAAAAATTTATTAATAAAATAAAATGGTACAAATATTTACAGTTATATTTAACTTTATCAATAATAATCGCAGTTTTTAATTTAAGAAATTTTAACTTAAAAAATACAATTTGAAATATTAAACAAAATAAAAAGATAAAAAAATAAATAAAAAATTGAGAAGGTGGAGCTTAGATTCTATAGTTATAATAAGAGGTTTGTTATGTCCAAATTAAGTAAGTTAAAATAATGAATTATTTTTATAATTATCACTAGCTCCATATCTCAGTTCTTCATTTTTTAAAAGAAAAAACCAAATCAATCTATTTTGCTAATTTGAGTTTAGCTCAAATTAAAAACTAAGTTAAATAAATTTCAAATTTTTACACTAATATAAAAAGAGGAAAAATAATTTACTTAGTCCTTTTTATTTTATTTTATTTTAACGTAACACAAATTATTCATCTAAATTTGATTTCAGGTATGAAATTTTTTTGAAATTTTTGTTATAGAAGAAGAATTCAAACTTAATTTTTGTAAAAAAGATAAATTAATGTACATATTTTAGAATCAAATAATCAAGTAAGAAAATATTTATATATATATATATATATATATATTAACACCATAAATCTTTTACACTTAAATATGTTGGCTCCATTAGTTTTTAATGATAGTAAAATATTCTCGCTCATTTTGTCTAAATTTACTACTTGAGTGTGCAGGACAAAAATGTAAGTCATTAATAAATTAATCACTCAAAAGAAAATATCAAAACTTATAAGAATAAGGAGCTACAATTGAGCCACAAAACAGAAGCCTCTTAGTCGGATAACTAAGAGAGTTAGTCAACTAAAATTCAAAAATGGAGATGACCGGTTCATAAACAGAAAAGACTTAGTCGACCAAGAAGCATGGTTAGTCGATTAAGAGCTCACTACTAGAAACTGAGATCAGAAAACAGAGACGACTTAATCGACTAAGAAGTATTGTTAGTCGACTAAGAGCTCACTACTAGAAACTAGGATCAGAAGACAGAAACGACTTAATCGACTAAGAAGTATGTTCATCAACTAAGAGTATTTTGTCTGAATATTTGAATTTGAATGCTAGAAGGCATATTAACGGCTAGAACTGACTCCGAACTGTTTTTCAACGGTCAAAAACTGTCAAACATCCATCAGAGTTGCTTTTTCAAGTATATAAGGCACTCCTAACTGCTAAGAACAAGATTAGATGCTTCCGAGATCAAAAAGAGCTCAAAATAGCAAAAACTCTCTACATACTTTCTATACTTCACTCTAATTCTTGTAATAGAGTTAAACACTCCATCTTGTACCATTCAGATCAGGTTAGCAATCATAGTTACCTCTTTATTTCTATTCTTCTTGATTACTTAGAGTGTGCGAATCACTCTAAGTGGATTGATCAAGCTTGGGTTAGCTTGATTGGGTGTCTTGATTTTAACTTAGCCTAGGAAAAGTTAGTTTTTAGTTTTAGTTGATCCTTGGAAAAACCATTGTTAAAGGTTGTTGCTGAGCTTGTGAAAAGCCGTTATAAAAGCTTGGTGGAAGCTTGGGAATTCTACCGTTTATAGTGATTTGGTTTGGAAAATCTTTGGTTGAACAATCAAGGTAGTGGATGTAGGTCTTTGACCGAACCACTATAAATCTTTCAGTATTGTATGCTTTGTTTTATTTTTCATTTTCATTCTTTCTTAAATCATTCCTTCATCTTGCATCAAATTTCTCATCTTTGACCTTCAATTTGCCCCCAATTTGAAATCAAGTTTAGTGAAAGTCAAAAAATGTTATTCACCCTCCCTCTAGCACATTTATTTGGGACCAATAAAATATTTTATTTATTAATAAATATATCAATAATCTATTTAAAAATTTGTATTTTTCAAATATATTTTTCAATTTAGTCCCTCAACATCTCAATTTTGTTCAATTTAGTCCTTGTACTATATATTTTTGTTCAATTTAATCTCTATGACGTGACATAAATTTTTTTTTTGAAATTTTTTTATCTGCCACATGACACTAACATGTCAGCATGTTAGTGCCACATCAGCATTGCCATATCAGTGTATTAGTGCCACATGGCATTGCCACATCATTATATTGGTGCCACATGGAATGCCACATAATCATTTTAATGCCACATCATCAAAATGCACTAAAGTCATCCACTTTAATGGCAAAATTGAATGTCGTTAAGGGGAGAAACTAAATTGAAGTAATTCCCCAAATCAAGGGATTAAATTATTTCGATTTTGAGTATATAGACTAAATTAGACAAAATTGAAAAGTATAGGGACTAGATAGGTCTTTTGACCTTTTTTAAATTGTATCCATATGATTACCTTAACAATAGTAACTTTTTAAGTAGTTCTATTAGCTAAAAAGTTTATTATCTTTTTTTCCTTTTTTTAATTTTTTTTCATTATTTTCATAAATTTGCAACTGTCTTTGGAATTTTTAAAAATACATTTATAGTTCCAAAATAGACTTTTTAAGATTTCCAATGACATATCCTTTAAGAATTAAGATGGAATTTGGTAATACACTTCACAAATTTGTCCAAAAACTATTTTTCACAATGCTAGTTCGATAAACTATTTATTTATATTATTTATATTATATTTTCATTTAAGGTTATTTTTCCATGAAATTAGACCCTTTATTTAAATTTTGGTTAAAATTTCACCCTAAACTTCTTTAAACAAAAATTATAGGCTAAGTACCCAAATAAGCCCTTGAATTATGTCAAGAAAATTAGTTCGGCCCTTATGCTTTTATTACGTTTAAATAAGCACTTAGGAATTATCAGAAATGAACAAGGGGCATTTTAGGAATATTAACTATTGTTTTTGTTTTCCTACTGGTTATGCCATTATGGCAATCAAACACTTAACTGTAATTTTACTGTTGATATTTTTATGGATGTTTATGGTATTTTGCTTATATGTCTATAGTACTTTCATGCTGATAATTGAATGCTTGCTAATATCCTGCTGCTTATGACATTTTAATTGCTGGTGATAAGAGTCTGTCACTACACTGATGTTGAGATTTGTATACTGATTACTGATCTTTAGAATGAATTATACTTATGGATGGATATGGATGCTGTATATAGCATATTAGTTGAATAATGAATGATATAGACAAAACTGTATAACAATAGGCTGTTGACAGATACTGCTGAAATGTTGATGAGAAACTGTCAATATTCATTTGCTGCAAATTCCCTTAAAAGATCTACATATATATATACACTCTGAATTTATAGTAACATTTTTTTTATGAATAAAATCTGCTGAAATGAATAAGCTAAATATGCACACACTAAGGGGGAGCACACACTTAGGGGGAGCAATCCTCATTAATTGCTGAAATCAAAAAGAATAAAAAGGATATTGTGCTGTTAACCAATGAATGTTTTGTCATCATAAAAAAAAGGGGAGATTGTTGGCTCCATTAGTTTTTAATGATAATAAAACATTCCCATTTCATTTGTGTCTAACATTTTTACCTAAGTGTGCAGAACAAAAAGTCACATGGAAATAATAAATCAACCTTTCAAATGTGCATATCAAAGACCATGAAAATAAAGAAAAATGATTGATCAACAAAAAGGAAGGACTCCAGTTGATTAATAAAGAATGTTGGTTAACTAAAGTTTAAATTGGAGAAATGGCGGGCTGGAGAATATTGAGAAACAGAATCAACTTAGTCAACCAAGATGTGAGTTAGTCGACTAAGAAGCTACTGCCAAAATCTGGACTTCAAGACAGAACCAACTTAGTCGACCAAGAAATGGGTTAGTCGACTAAGTGCACATTGCCAGAACTGTCAGAGACAGGGAGCAGAAAACAGAGACGACTTAGTCGACTAAGATATCAGTTAGTCGACTAAGAGCGTTATGCTTGCAAGTTTGAAATCTGCACTAAAAGACAGAATAACGGCCAGAACCGACTCCTAATTGTCTACAACGGCTAGAAAGCTGTCAAACTCCCATCAGAGATATTTCTCCAAGTATAAAAGGGTCTCCCAACAGTTAGAAACAAGTTCTTGGAAGTTTTGAAAGAGATTTGAGCAATTAAAAGTTGATAAACCAGAAAATTTTCTATTCTCCTCACTGCACTTAAACGCCCATCCTTTGTCTTTGTATTCTGCACTCAACCTTGTACCATTTAGATCAACTTGTGATCATAAATACTTTCTTTTACTTCTCTTCTTGTATTCTTAGAGTGAGGGATTCACTCTAAGTGATTGTTTCAAGCAAGGTTTGCTTGAATGCCTTAAAAAGTTAGGTGTTGGGTTTTAGTTTAGCTTGTGAAAAACTAGTGTAAAAGGTTTTTGCTGAGCCTGCTAAAAGCCATTGTAAAGCTTGGTGAAAGCTTGTGAATTTCACTGGTTCTTAGTGGATTTGTTGGAAAAATCATTGGTTGAATAATTAAGATAGTGGATGTAGGTCTTGGACCGAACCACTCTAAATTCTATTGTCTCTTATTTACTCTATTTTGTTTCATTTTCTTTTCTTCATTTGTCTCACCTTTATCTAGACTTTTGAGAGAATATTTGAAAGAGCCAAATTGTGCTATTCACCCCCCTCTAGCACATATTATTGGGACCAACAAAACTAAGTTTTATGATTAAAATCTTGGTTAAAATTGTACTGTGGTGATTGTTTTGGATTCAATTCATGTCTTTTGGACAAACCAAAAAAGTGATATGAAGACTATGTAATTTCCTATCACAAATTTAGCAACTCATGTTTTTTTTTTCAAACATTGTGTTAAATTTGGAATTAGTTTTAGTATCTAGTAGATGTTTAGGTTATTTTCATAAAAAAGTATTTTGAGTTTTTTCCCTTTCCATACGATGAGAAGGAAGTCAACTAAAGAGCCAAATGTGAAAATGATGTTCATATGTGAGACTATAATGATAGAAATATTATGCAACTGTAAAGCTTTTTGATTGACATGAATCATCCGTTAGGCAAATCAATTTATCCGCATGGATATTTCTAAACTTTTATTAAATGATGATAATATTTTGAGTAATTACATTTTGTTTTATTATATGTAGTATGGACAATGAACCCGAGATGATATTTATCATCAGAACTTTTCATGGTGGTAATTTTATATACGATTTGGAAACTTCATACATGGATGGAAAGCAAGATAATTTTAAGGTAGACCTTTATAGGTTATCTTTTATTGATATAGAACATTTTGGGAAAGAACTAGGATATGTGGATGTGCCCTTCATTTACCTTATGGTCCCTAGATTTGATTTCCCCCATAGTTTGGTGTTGATACCTGATGATGCGAGTGTTCTAGAATTATGTGAGATTTTGCTTAAAAAGAGTAGTGTAAATCTATATTTACTATATGTCTATATAAATTAAATTAAAGACAGATTCATTAAGTTCGTGCTTTAATCTTGGCTGCGTGTCACTTATAGGTATATGTTTATCCTATATGCAAATCAAACCACGTAATCAACTAAGTGCATTCGATCATACATTATTCTATTCTAGGTTTTCCTAAATCTTTTTCATCAAGGTTTAACTTAAGTTTTCAATTCAATCTAATTGGTGGCCAATCAGTCAAAAGTATTAAGAACATAATAAAATAAACAACTTAAATCCATCAAATATATGCAAATGAAAGATAAATAAATCAGACTATATATTGAGTTCAATCATAATCTTAGATAAATAAATAAGTTCCTAATCAAGTCACACATCATCATCGAATTAAGTTTAAACATTCAAATCAAACTAAGAAAAATAAAAAAAGAATAACAAAAAGATAAAACTCAAGAATTATAATCTTGATCTTCCAAATCTTCTTGAATCCTTCAAATTCTTCTTAGCTTCAATGGCTTTGTGGCTTGATTCTCAGTTGTTAATCTGGTGTTTCATTCTCTTAAAGTCCTTCGAAAGGTTGTTTTTATAGGGCTTTAAAGTTGGGACAAGCTGGGAGAAGAAAGAATTCAATGTCAATAAGGATTTCCCCATCATTCTACGTGGGCCGCGACCTTGACCAATTAATTAGCATGAATCGTAATTGCTCTAGGACTGCTATAGTGTTTCAACTTCAACATGATTTTGACCATCTTTCAAGCTGAACTAGGTGCAGTGGTAAACATGAAAGTTGTGGTTTTTTCTCTTATCTTTCCAAGGGTTTAACAATCATCTGATTTGGAGCTTTGTAGAGAAAGTTATGATTGAAATACCAAAACATATGCAATAAAGGTCTTCACCTTGAAATCGTTTTCCTTCTTCCATTAAAAGTCTTCCTTCATTAAACACCTACAAAAGCACAACTAAATCAATAACAACATATCTTAATCACATTAACATCAATTTAAGTATAAAATTAACTAAGATTAGATTGACTCACCTAAACTTATTAACTTAAAATAATTTAAATAAAATCTACTAATTTCTATGCATTACCACATAAACTAAGCTAAATTAATATCAATATTAAGCCCAAATACTCTATATCATAGAGTTATCAGCCACTCTCTTGGTGTTAGGCATGATTGGGTATGAGTTTAGGAGTGAAAGATTTTAAGGATTTGAAAGTGTTTAAGAGAAAAATCAGAGAGAAATGAGTAAAAATGAAGAAAAATGAGAAAGAAAGGTTTTTTAAATTGAAAAGTCACTCAATGGGCGACCTAATTTTTGCCTTCCTGTCCAAGGTGTCGATACCTTCAAGTAAAGTATCGACACTTTAATTGGGGCTTTCTATTGCTTTTAGCCATTGCGTGTTAAGTCTTGATACATGGTGTAAAACATATTGAGACATTGTTGTTACTTCTCAAAGTCTCGATACACTGAGTAAAAGTATCGAGACCCTTCAAAGTATTGAAACACTAAGTGTTAGTCTCGATACATTGTCTTTGCAACTCAATAAAATAGTGCTTTTGTCTCTCAAAAATCAAGTAAGGGTCTATAAACATTAGTAAATAAAAAAAATTGTCAATGTAAAGTAAAAAAACTTACGAAAAATCATTTTTGGACCTGTGCAAGTGAAATATTGAACAAAAATTCATTGAATAATTCTAAAGTTGGATAACTTCTCACAATGCATATATGACATGTAATATGCACAACCAATAATGATTTCACATAATTTCTCATCTAACTCATATCAATCACAAAATCAAGAATTTACGAGTGTAGCATCAACAATATCACATATCAATAGATAAAGAAAATTCCTAGGCAAATTCATCAAGCCTAATTCTCCTCTAATTTAACAAAATTGTTCTCTATTTAAAGGCTTTGTAAAGATAGCAGCTAATTGGCTTTCTGTTCCTACATATTCAAGAACTATATCCTCTTTTTGAACAAGATTTCTAATAAAATTATGCCTAATTTCTATGTGTTTAGTCCTAAAGTGATGGATAGGATTCTTCAGGAGATTTATGGCACTAGTATTATCACACTTAATGGGAACTCTTTTTATTTCTAGTCCATAATCTTTTAATTGTTGTTTCATGCCTAGAACTTAAGCACAACAACTTCCAGCTACCACATATTCAGTCTTGGTATTTGATTGAACTACACTGTTTTGTTTCTTTGAAAACCAAGAAATCATCATACTACTTAAAAATTGGCATGTGGCAAATGTCTTCTTTCTATTTATCTTATATCTTCCAAAATCAGTATCCGAATATGAATAGAGATCAAATGTTGAACTCTTTGGATACCATATATTTAAGTTGGTTGTGTCTTTCAAGTACCTAAAAATTCTTTTTACTGCGCTTAAATGGGATTCTCTAAGGGATGATTGGAACCTAACACATAATCCTACACTAAAACTAATGTCCAATCTACTTGCAGTCAACTATAGCAATGAACCAATCATAGACCTATAAAGCTTTTGATCAATGGATTACTTTGTTCATCTTTATCAAGCTTTTTTGTAGTGCTCATTGGAGTATGGTAGGATCTTGCGCTTTCCATGCCAAACTTCTTAATCATATCTCTTATGTACTTGGCGTGATTTATGAATGTGTCGTCTTTTCTTTGTTTTATTTGAAGTCCAAAGAAATAGTTAAGTTCACTCATCATGCTCATTTCAAATTCACCTTACATAGTCTTAGCAAACTCTTGGCATAGAGATTCATTAATAACACAAAAAATGATATCATCAACATAAACTTGTACAATTAAAATGTCTTTGCCTTTACTTTTGATGAAAACAATTTTATCAACCTTCCCTTCATCAAAACCACTTTGATTAAGAAATTTGATAAGGTTTCATAAAAAGCTCTAGGAGTTTGCTTTAGACTGTATAAAGCTTTCCTTAATCTAAAGACATGGTTTGGAAATGTAGGACTTTCAAAATCGGGAGGTTGTTCTACATACATTTCTTCATTTATGAGTCCATTTAACAAAGCACTCTTAACATCCATTTGAAATAATTTAAAGTTCATGTACCATGTAAAGGTTAAAAGCATCCTACTAGCTTTTAGTCTAGCAACCAATGCATAAGTTTCATTATAGTCTATGCCTTATTCCTAACTATATCCCTTAGCAACTAACCTAGCTTTATTTTTAGTTATGATTCCATTCTTATCCATTTTATATCTATACACCCATTTTGTACCTACAATAGGATAATCACTAGGCCAAGGTACTAGTTCCATACTTGACTTATTTCAAAGTGATTCAACTCTTCTTGCATAACTACAATCCAATAGTCATCTCCTAAAGCTTCATCGATGTTCTTAGGCTCTATTTGAGAAATGAATGCAACATATTCACAAGTATTTCTAACTTTAGATCTAGTTTTTACCCTTTGAGAAGGATCACCAATGATTTTGTCATGATCAATATACCTTCTCTCTTTAGGGTAGGTAGGTTTTTTTTTTTCTTCCACTTGTTGAATTTGTTGCTCATGGATAATTTCTTCTTCTTTGTTTGGCTCTTCTTGTCTTCATCAATTGCCATCTTTGTAAGCTCTTGTTGAAGAATGCCTACCTTATCATCATTTTGTTTCTTTCAATGGTATTAATACCTTCAATTTGTCTTTTTAAGTTGTCTCTAAAGATCACATCTCTTTTTTTTACTTTCAAGTCCTTGGTATTGATCATATGTCTTGAGTATCCACTATCCAAGTATCATGCTTCTTTCCCTTGTGCATTTGACTTCAAGCAATCTTCTTTATCCTAAAAAGAAAAATTCAAACTTTTGATTTTGGTACCCAAACTGTCTTAGGTCCATATGTGTTAATACTCACTACTTTGGATTCCTTTGGAACTTATTCCAACCTTACAATCTTACCATGAGTGGATTTAGTTCTTTTTGGAATCCAAACACTCTTGATCACCTCTCAAAATATAAAAATAAATGGAATGTCCTACTTTATGACAACAAATGCATGTAGTGTTTACACCATATTTCTCATTTTCTTTCACAAAAAAGTTCTTAAGATAAGTTTCCTTTTGTGTGCCATCACATCCTAAGCCTTACCTATCAAAGAATGCTTTTTCAGTTTCTAGCATGTCATTTAGCTTTTATTGGCTCATGTGAAATTTTGAAAATGAATCATGCAAGTTCTTATTCTTCTACTTCAAAGTACATATCATATCTTCTAAGCTAAATGCTTTGCTTTCTAACTCAATTTTAATCTTGGTTATAAACTTATTCTCACTTTTTAGCTTAGAGATTATGTTTTAATGCTTCAATGTCAAGCTTTCTAATTCAAGTGCTAACTAATCAAATGCATCTTGTAATTCTTCAAATGTATTAGGATCATCATTTAGCACATATGAAGATAAAGCATACAATTTAGAATGTACCTTGGGCTCCTCAAGAGCCATGAGGCAGATGTTGGCAACCTCCCAATCCTTTTCACTTTGGGACTTATCCTCATCACTCTAAGTGATTACAATTGTTTTCTTCTTTTGATTTCTTATGTAGCCCTTTTTGGCGTTTGGACATTCATATTTGGTGTGTCTCAATTTTTTGCACTTTTAGCAAATGATTTGGTCTCTGCTTAACTCTCTTTTTTGTGGCTCTCGTCTTAAGTCTCATCTTAGTGCATTTCTCGTAAATGGTCTTTTACTTCTACCACCTTGTTTATTTCTTAAAAATTTATTGAACTTCCTAGCTAGTAAGGCTATCTTTTCATCCTCATCTTCTACACTCTTTTTTTTTTCTCTTTTTAGGTAGCCTTTAGAACAATACCCTTCTTTTTAGTATCCTCCTTAATGCATTATCTCTTTCACTCTCATGCCTAAGAGACATCTCATAAGTGAGTAAAGATCCTATTAGTTCATCTAACTCAAGGTCATTTAAGTTCTTAGCTTTTTTTATGGTTGTCACTTTAGGCCTCCAAGATTTTGGCAAGCTATACAACAACTTCTTTACCAATTATGCATTTGGGAAGTGTTTCCCAAGTGCTTTCAACCCTATAATGATGTTTGTAAACCTATTGTACATTTGAGTTTTGATCTTTCCAGCCTTCATCCTACATAGTTCATAATCTAGGGTGAGTAATCCTATTTTTGACTCTTTCACTTGGTTTGTACCTTCATGTGGAGTTTCTAAGGTATACCACAGCACCTTGGCATTTTCACACATGGAAACTCTATTTAATCTTCTAGTCCTAAGGCACAATAGAGGGTATTTACAGCTTTGGCATTAAGTTGCATAAGTATCTTGTCTTTGTCATCTCATTCTCTCTTGGCCTTAACAACTATCCTACCTTTTACGGTTTTACTAGGGACATGAGAGCCTTCTAAAATGATATTCCATACATCTATGTTATGTGCTTAGATGAATATTTCTATCCTTCTTTTCCAATAAGGATAATTATCACCATTAAATAAATGGGATCTTACCATAGATAGTCTTTCTCTAAGGAGAATGGTTGAAGGTTACAAGACCATGGTTTTTAAGCTTCAAATGGATCTTCACTCAAGGTATTCGAACCTGTAAATTTGACACCATAGCTCTAATACCAATTGTTAGAAAGTTAGCTCAAAAGATTAATCTCAAGAAGGGGTGAATTAAGTATTTTAAAAATTCTTTTAAAATCTTTAAAGGCTAAGTCACTTTTGGGCTAAGTAATTAGAACAAATAGCTTCTTAAACACAATGAATTAAAATTGCAGAAAACCTTTTCCAAGTTCTTTATAAAATGAATTGAAAAAATCAATAAGAATGAAAAGCAATTTAAAGAACAAGTAGAAGACATAAAAATTTATAGAGGTTCAACCTCGATGCCTACATCCTCTCCCTTAGATCATAAAAGAATTTTCAATCCACTATGAAACTACTTTTTAAAGGTTTCGACATAACCTTTCAAACTAGTTTTTTCAAGGCTTAAACTTAACCTTTACAAGAATCTTTTCAAGGATAAGACTTAACCCTTCTACCTTTTCACTTGGTTAAGGTATAAACACTAACAACAACTCTACCTTTTGGAGGTTAAGGTATAACCTTACAATAAAGTACAAAGATGGAAGAGAGTGAGCTTAAATGCCTCTAAGAAGGCTTAACAAAGATGAAACAATGATTACAAAAAGAGAATGAAGGCTTAACAAAGAAGTATAAGAACTTAAGGCTTAAAGAGGCTTAAATGAGAAACACTTGATTTTTAAAGTGATTCTTAAGAAAGTTGTTGATTGATCTTTCACTTTATCTTGAAAATTCTTCTCTAGGTGTACCATAGACTTCTATTTATACTTAGGTGTCTAAAAATAACTGTTTAAAGATTTATGCTTCAAAAAGTAGTCGTTATACATGTCTTTTTCTAACTTGTTTGATAGGTATCGATACCTTCAATAAAGATCCCAATACTTTAAATCCCAATACCTATATTGCATGTCTCGATACTTGTTCATCCTTGGCATTCTTAAACTAAAGCATGTCTCTAGATATTGCAGCTTGGTCTTGGTACTTGAACATTTGCTCTCTGGAAATTGAAGTCTAGAGATGATGTCTTGATCCTCAGCAAGCAGGTCTCGATACTTGAACGCTTGCATTATGGAATTTGGAATTTCGAAGACGAGGTCTTGATACATTGCATGGATGTCTTGATACTTTGGGACAAGTTCTCTGGAAGTTGAAGTTTGGAGGTGAAGTCTTGATATCTTGAGCATGGTCTTGATATATCGGCACTTGTCTTCTAGAATTTTGAACTTCTAAGGCAATTTCTCGATACTTCAAGTCCTAGTCTGGATACATCAACACTTGTATTTTAGAATCTAAGGCTTCAAAGGTGATGTCTCAATACTTTCATGGACAATATCTTTTCTTTCTTAGGTTGTTTCATAGGCATTTTAAGCTTGAGGTCTCGATTCCTATCCAAAATGTCTCGATACCTTAGGTATTTTAAGTTATTTCTAAGGCATTTTGAGCTTCAAACAATTAATTATTTTCTTATATACGAAAATAATATTGTGTTGATTTATCGCATAAAAATATTGAAAATATATTTTTAGTGGGACTTGAGGAAGATGTTGGAAAAATGAGATGGATTAAGAGTTGTGTGCAAAAGAAGAAAAATGGTAAAAAAGCCAAAATCATATAAATAGACAACAAAAACACCAAAAAAATAATACACCTTTGACAGAAAAAGTTGAGTATGGATAAAAATCAAATGGAAAAACTCAACCTCTCATTCACCATATAAAGTTTTAATAAAAATATTTCTTCCCCCAACTGTGTGAAAAAAAAATTAGATGATATCCATAACTTATTAATAGACCCTAAACCTATTTGTTCTTTCTAAGATAAAAATTAGGTGCCAAAAAATAAGAGTGATGATTGTGATTTGAATTTGGAAAAAGCCTAGTGAAAGTTATTTGAAAATTAAATTTATCTTTCAAATTCAAATTTGAAAGGAACAAATTTATTTGATTTAATGGAGTATATGATGAACCCTATATTATCTTAATCTCTAGCTATTTTCTTTTCCTATCAAATTCAATAAGTATGATTTGAATAGGAATGTCAACGGGTAAGATAACTGTTATTTTTTAATTACCCTAATCCGAATCTTATTATAGGGTACTCAAACTCTATAAATATCATTTTTAAAATTGTTATCCAAACCCATACTCAAATATTTTGGACCTTTAACCGTTAAATTTTCAATTAAAATAGGTTTAAATTCATTTTGTATTTATATTATCAATAAAATTAAATTAATAAATTAAAGTTAGTTCATATAAAATAAATTAAAATTTAAAATAATTTTTAGAATAATTAATGAATTTTCAGTAAGTATTACATTAATTATAAAGAACTTATAAACAAAAAATAATATATATATATATAACTAAAATTTAATATTAAAAATCATTATTTACAATCAAGATCGAGTAGCTTTACTTGAACTTGTGATTATACCTATCAAAATAGACTTGGCCCGTTAGGTCGGCTCATTTTTTATCAAATACGAGGTGGGTTTGGCCTAAAAATTTAGGTTCATATTTGAATCTGGTCTAAATGGGCTAGCCCACCAAATTAGTGGGTTGGGGTGGGCTGGGGCGGGCCAGCCCTATGGGTCAAAAAAGTAAATAATTTTAATTAATTTAATAATTTTATATATTTAATTATATAAAATTAATAATTTAATTACCAATAATATTATTTATTTTATATATTTTAATGTGTTTAATCTTTACTTATCAAATTAATAATTTTAATTTATAAATTAAATCATAAAATAATTTTATTATAAAATTATAAAAATATTTTTTTAAAAAAAATAAAAAATAGACTGATCCAACCCAACCCATGGTCTAGCAAGGAATGGGCTGAGTTAAGGTTTGATGACTCATTTAAAAAATAGGTTGACCCAGCCCGACCCATATTTTCTTAACCCACAAGGGCTTGGGTTGGGTTGGGCCGGATTAACCCATATTGACAGCTCTACCTGTGATTAGTAGTAGTTTTATTACTTGGACTCAATTATAAAGTATCTTAATCTTACTTACTCGGATCTAGTAAAGTAAAATGTCTAATTACAAGGTACGTATTACCATCCAGGGACGAATCATGGATTAAACTACTGGGGGGCAAAAATTAGAAAAAGCTAAAATGTTCATGAATATAAAAGGTTTAGACTAAAAAATATATATGTAACATAACTTTTAATAGTTTTTATTATATATTTTGTCTTCTCGTGGGTCATGCTGTCATGGTCTAGGCCTCTTGGGTTTATAAGTCACACTTCTATGAGCTGCTTAATTAGTGTTTATTAATTATTGGTGGGTCTGTCCTTGGAGTATTGGTCTGTTCCCATAAGTGATAAGCATAAGCCAATGACATTTGTTTCATTTTGACGGGGTTAGGAGAAAAACATTGAGACCCACTTGTTTTTGAAAAAAAAAATCGTCTAAAAAATTAGAAAAGTTTCAACGTGGAGGGCAAGCACCCCATGCCCTGTATGTATCTGTCCCTGTTATTATCCGTATATTTGAATTCGGAAAAAGCCTATGATACCGAAAATTTGATACATATCCAATTTGTGTTTTTGAAATTCAAAATAGAAAGAAGCAAACTTAAATGAATGAAAGGAGTAGATGTTGAGGCTGATATTGTCTTCATGTCGGTCAAAATCTAGTGCGTTGTAGGTCTCAAATTGCTGTGGTGGGGCATGTTTAAAGACCAAGCCATTGTACTTATTATTTTTTAAAATCGAATATAAATCTTTTTAAAATTTAAATTGTCAATTTGCTCAGGTAAATAGTCATTTAGTTTCTTCTAGTTAGATGTAATTTTTTTAAAAAAAAAAATCAGTAATTGAAAAAGAGTATTTGATGAAAAGTTAAAATTTAGGCATTATCCTACTATCATAAAGATAGATTGTTCATGTAAATATTCACGTCGACATACTTTATCTGATAATTTGTACCTTACTACATATTATCGCTTGGAAATGGGTATTGATTGCTTGGTTTTTATATTGTACTTTTCATATGTTTTAGAACTTTTATACTTGGTATTTTCTTCAAGGATTGTTCAATTGAAAAGATTATTGTATTGGTAGGTTTCTAAATGGATGTAAATGGGTAGGGTGTTCGCTTTTGTGAGGAATCTAATTTTGAATCTGCTTAATTAAAAAAGTATTCAAATTTTATTAAAATTAAAATAAAATTATAAAATATTATTTAAAACTGAATCTTAATAATATAATATTATCTCTTAATTATCCGAATTCATTAAATATCCAATTAAATAACTCAAACGACAACTTAAATAACTAAAAATCATATAAAAAATGAAAGTAAAGAAGATAAAGATTTGAATTTCGCAAATTACAAACCTTTGAAACCTATATGAACTCAAATTGACTATTAAAAGTTTCATCCGAATCTATCTACCCCATAATCGAATATAAAGTATCTGAACTCTGTGTTATCGAGTCAAGTACTACAAACACCCGTTTACACTTGGACTTTTGTTATGGACCCCTTGGATCTTTTTTTTTTTTTTTTAAGTGTAACTTTCATGTTGATTTTAATGGTAAATTGGTGTTGGTTTTTTGGCTTTTGTATTGCAATTTAAATTTGTTTTGGATTTTGTATTTGGAATTTTTTAAGTCTAATAAAAATTGTTGAAAAAAAATTATTGTACTGATAAAATTGGGTAAAAGTTAAATTAATTAAATAATAATATGAGTTGATATATGTGTAACTATTTTTTTTTTTCTAATTTTAGGTGTTGAAATCAAAAGAATAAATATTATGATGGTTCAATAGTGGGAAAATTTGATTTTATGAGTAGAGTGTTTCATCTCATTATGAATGATTGACATAAAATATTACTTAAATGAATTAAGTTTGATATTGCATCATATATATATATATATATATATAACTTAGAAACTATTATTTGTACATATTACCAATATGAACTGTATTTAGATTTAAAGTATGGATGATAATCAAGTGTATTATAATGCATAATTCTATATCTTTGAAATTGAATGATGCAGAAAATTTGAGAATCACATGTAAACTCATGCAGCTTTAGTTCTGGGCAATGGAATTCATAAATATAAGATGACACTGCACCATACACAATTCTCATTAAGCAAATCACGCAGCTTACAACACATTGCTTTTCGTAGTCTTCAATAACAGCCAGTGTACCAGTAGTTAAATACAGACAGACTCCATACCCAAATATAATTATCATTTTTTAGTTTCTTTTATGCCTTGGACTTCACATGCCAAACTTCATACACACACCCATTTTAATGGCACACCTGACTATAATGACCTGTAAATACTATTTTATTACAAAAATATACATTTATGTGATGACTTCTGGTAAACCTAGAGTCAGTTCTTTACAGAGACAGACAGGAGATCATAAACCAGATGAGGGGAAGTGAAAATCAAGACAACCTTAAATGGCATCATTTTCTGGTAATTGTAACACCCTGATGTCAGTTGTCTATTAGCTTCTTGCATTCCTGGAAAATACAGCAAAACACCCAGAAAGCACAAGTTACAGGTGTTTTGTTTGTTCATATGTGTTAATCATGACCAATCAAAAGCCATGACTCTCAAATTTATGCAAAATGTATTCATCCCTACTATCTAATGAATCATTTATATGACCCCTTCTTAATTTAACAGTGTTCATACAAATAAATTTATGTAAAAGAATTAGCCCTCATAAAATTTAGAAAAGTATACTATATTCCCAGCTTTTCTTTTCTTCAAAAATTTCTCCCAGTAAAAGCATAACTTTTCGAAAAATTAGCACATCTAACACTTTATTTTCTTACATTACCCTTAATGCCTACTAAACCAACAATTTCATATATTTGATCTTAACCCCCTCCTACCCCCCCCCCCAAAAAACGCTTTTCTCTCCCTCACCCCAACAGGAAAAGCAACAGAATAATTTGACACATTTCAGCATTACGTTTTCTCATTTGACTTCCCTTAAATACACATTTAGCTAAAATGTAACACTGATTAGGATGGGGAGAATCACCTAGTAGACAGTAACTGAGAGCCATTTACAAGCCCCCTGGGAGCACTAACACGTCTTGTCCTTTGATCGTGCTCTTTGCCAACCTTCATAGCAGCAACTTCTTTCTCCATTGCAGCTACTTCTCTACGCATTTTTTTGGCTTCAACATCCATTGCTTTGTTTAATGTTTCAACCTTCTTAGCCAGCATCTGTTTATTCAGATTGAACTTGAATAAATAAGGAAAAAGGAATAACAAAAACAGCAACTGTCAAACAGGTAGGCATCTTATCTAACCTCTATAGCATCATCTTTGTCTTTTAAGCTTTGGTCTTTTTCATGGCAAGCCTTCCTCAGAGTTATAACTTCCTTCTGTAGCATATCATATAACATCCCTGAAACATAATCTTCATGCTCTGCTTTTGATTTTTCAGTGATTCCATTTGAACTTTCCTCACACCTTACTATATCACTACCTAGAATCTGATCACCATTACTGGGGAGCATTCTATTCTTCTCAGCCGCATCTGGAATCATCTTATCTCTATCAAGTGATCTACTACCACCATCAAATGATCTAGATGACATCTTTGCATTCCTCAATAAGGCACTAGCACTGTTGGATCGAAGGGACCCAGATTGTGGATTCAGTGATCTCCTTGATAAATAGATGTTGGAGGAAGATTTCAAGAAAATCTCTGCTCCACCAATAGACTGTCGCCGTGACTGCCCATTGCTCATGCCTCTTCCTTCAGAGGCAGTGCGGGAATTACCAGTAGATGCTTTAAGCCTTTCTTCCAAAACCTTGAACCGTAGTTGGTATTTTTCCTGATCAAAATTGATTAATGAACTATGAAAAAGTGACTCATTAAATTGGATTAAAAGAAGCAGTGATAAGAAGCAAAACTGGTTCACTTACTTTAAGATGTGCTTCTGCTTTAGCAGCGCGCTCTGCCACAGCTAGTTTATCTCTAAGCTGTTGCATTTCCCCCTACAAAATTTGGAAAGTTAATTAAGATTGGAATCAAACAATATAATAGCCTTCCTTTTCAAAAGCTTACAAGAGATTTAACATGATCATGGGTTAATCATCTCTGAGCCTTTCCTTCATATGCTGGGGCCATCATTGACATCTATTAATTATGCAAATGTTTTTTGTCTCATGCTGACAGGCAAGTAACTGCCCTATAAATATTCAGGAAATTAATCACGCAAATGTTTTTGCCTCATGCTGACATGATACCTGGTCTCATGCAGAACTATGGTTCGAATACCAAGTCTGTGATTAACTTTCATTGAATTTCCATATGGAAAGAACCTTTTAGATCAGACCAGGAAGACAAAAGAAATCCCAAACATAAAAAGTTCATGCAGAAATCGGAACATGCCTGAAGAAACCTTCTTTCCTCAAGCCACTGCTTTACGGGCATTACTTTGTCATTTCCATCTTTCCACTCATTTGCAACCACCGTGGCAACCCTGTTTGCACTAACCTTCGCACGAGCCACTTCCCGCTCCAGAGTTTTCTTCTCCTCCTGTTCAAACTTGAAAGTCAGAAGAAATTTCGAGTTTTCCGATAGAACAACTACAACTCTAGAAGCTCTTTTACAAAAGTTTGTGTAATGGTCATTACGTTCATCTCTTGCACTTTTCGCTGGTATTCCCGCACAGCATTAGCAGCAGCCCCTCCAGCCAGTACTGCCTCCTCAAGTTCCCGAACTGTTTGGGTTAGCTTTTCAACCTCTGCAACCTTTTGTCGATGCATTTTGTCCAAAATCTTGTTCTCCTCCTTACATGTCCAATTGAACAACTTATTTGGTTTGCCACAGCCACTAACATAACATTTGAGTAACATGAATAGTGTGCAAAACAAAAATTTAGAAACAAATACAAACTTGGCATATTTCAATCTGCTTCATTAGCTCTTGGTTCTTGTTTTGCAAATCATCAACCAAGGAAGCTTTTGCCAGAGCAATCTGGACAGTTCTCTCAGCCTCAAGTAGAGCAGCCTCCTTTGATTTTGTGAGCCGATCAAGAGCTCTATTGTCCTCTTGCAACTTCGCTGCCTGAAAAAAGAAAACTCATCCTTGTCATTCTTTATCACAACAGAAAATTTGCTCGAGATATGTCCATATCTACTATCCTAAAAAGCTGTCATAGAATCACAATTATGATGCTAATGTTCTAAGACACAAGTTTTTCAGTTAAAAATCATGAACATGAAAAAGTACAATAGTACAATGAATATGTTAAAATCTACCTCCAGCCGGGTGAGCTTAAGTTCAGCCTCTAGTGGAGTGATGATGGCCTCAATGGGAGGCATTTCATCATCTTTCTGAGCAGCATGGACTCTTCGAAGCGTAGCTTCTGCAGCAAATTGTGCAGCCAAAGCTGCTTTCTTTTCATCATTTATTTTCTTGATCTCAAGGTTCTGCAAATTATAAGATACTCGTTGTGGTAACCATACAGAAATTTTCTCAATCTCAACAACAGAAGAACTACTTTAATGAGGCATCTAAATAACGATATGCAGTATACCTTGCTTTCTAGAAGAGCTTCGGTTACTTTAAGCTTTTCATCAACCTTTTTAAGCTCATCTGTTAGCTGCACAAGAGGAAATAGTACGGAATCTTTATAAAATGCCTGAGCTTAAAACCGCACCCCCCATCCCCCATCCCAAGATTTCAGTGGTAGGCAAGTTGAACTTATATAAGACTTCTTGTTCAAAACTTACCTTTTCTATAATCGGCTACTCATTCATCCAGTAAAAATTGATGTATGGTTAATGGTTACTGATCACATTACATTAGATTTCTAGTAAACATATTTTTTGACAAACAAGAATTACAAGTCATTTGAGATAGCTAGACATTGCAAAATATGATCAATATTTTCCACTATGATCAAAATTTTGATCATAAGATCAACATATTGAGAATGGTATGAGAAGTACTACAGTAATTCAACTACCATTAACATTGGTTTATTGACTTCACCATTATTACTTAGCACAAGCCATCAAAATTTAACTACTAATAAATAGCAAACTTCTTAGTTTATAGATTATATAAGTTATATCAAATGACAAAAACAGATCTGCAGGACTTAATTATGTTAAAAAAATACTTTAATTAAAGCTAAATCAAGATGAATACTGGGCAAGAAATTGCAAAGAGAATTATTCTACTTAACATTGCATTGCAATTCAAGCCATCTCCATGGTGCATATTTAATCAGCGATCAAAAAAGCAGCACAACATCACATTTCAAAGTTATAGGATTAGAATGTAAAATATGTCCCCTAGAAAGATAACTTGTAGGTAACTAACAAGCTAGCGAATGAAACCATGATAGCTTAAAGTGAAGCAAAATTGGACCTAGAATTCAAAGATACCCTGTCTCATCCAAACAAAGCGATCTAAAATTCACACACATTTTCGGAAAGTATCAAATCCCTTTTATCAGGCTTGTTGGTATAATTATGAACAACGGTTTACCTCTTCAACTGCCTTTTCTTTGAGACGTTCCGAATTCCTCAGCGACTTTATTTCTGCATTGGCATCTGCCAATTCCCTATCTTTATCTGCAAAAACAAAGTGAACAACTCTTTTTTTTAACACTATATTAAATGCCATTACCACTTCAATCTTAAAGTTGAATTTGTAATATTAAGAAAACTTAAATACCAACACATTTTAATTGCTATTCTTATGCCTATTTCTTTGAAACTAATAATGAGAATGAAGAACAAAGAAAGAAAAATCTCAAATTTAAAAAATAAAAAAGAGGTTTTAAATATATATAAAAAAAAGAAACGAACAATTAAACTGATTAACCAAAATGTAGAAAAAGTAACAGAGGAAGAAAAAAAAAGAAAAAGAATGAGGAACCTCGGACTTCGTTCTCGAGGCGGTTAAGTTCAACGCGAACGGGATCGGAGCCATGTAGGAGAGTGATGATGTCATCAACATCGGCTCTCGGCGAGGCCGCGTTTGGCTTGGCCTTTCTAGCCTTGAAGGAAGCCGACGAGCTCAACACCGCCGGCTTAAACGGCTCCCTATCTACGTCGCCGTTGCGCATTACGTGGTAGCTACCGTTGCCGTTGCCGTTGCCATTGCTTCCCATTGAGATGAGAGAGAGCGATCTGGTGGTTCCTAGCTCATACAAGCTTCTGGTGAACCCTAAAACATCAGAGGAAATGAGAGACAGAGGAGAGAGAGAGAGAGATTAAGAAGTGGTTTAGGCGGGGAATTAAATGTTAGAAATGGAAGGATTTATTTAAATGCTCTGTTCTGACCGTGAAAAGGGGTTTTGATCCTCTGTTTCTCTCTTGTAGCCTTTTAAAATGCATCGACTTTTTCAGCAGTTGTTAATTGTGGGAGATCATTGTTGATGTTCGCTAAAACCAATCATGTGACTTCATAATTAGCGTCAAATCTATATAGTGCCATGTGCAATCAACTCACCCATGTTGATGACGTGGACGTCCGTTAAATCATTTACATCTAAATAATGCATGAATCCGATCTAACTCTTCGTTTGGAAACAATTTTAATATATAAATATACCAAGAGTATTTATTTTTTAAATATAATTTTTAACATAAATTAATCACAATTATTAACATATGAATTTTACGTAATTTTGATAAAAAATTGGCAACAGGCGTGCACTAAAATTAATATATATATATATAATAATAATTCTCTGCAAAATCTAATTGGAAATTAATTAACAATAGAAAAAATTATCATAATTGAAATGTTTTAAGAAATAAATTTTGTAATCAGTGATGACATTGTTGCATTTATTTCTATTCATTGCAACAGTGAATCAAACATTATTAAAGAAACACAAAGTTATTCATTGCTGTGCTGTGCTCTCACTCATGGCTGAAATTAGATGGATCCAAATTAAATGAAAAGACAAAAAGAGGAATCCATGGACAAGCGTGTGATGAAGAGTAATTAAAAGACTTTTTGATTACTAGCACAAAATTTAAGAGCATGTTCAAGTGAGGGACCCATTTTTGGGTTACACTTTGCTTTTAGCTGGACCCCAAACACTACGGCTTCCTATCCAATCGCCATCCAACGGCTTCCATTTATTCACTTTTAATCATAACGGTCAAAATTAAAGGCTGTTCCAATTTTCAGCACCATTCACCAACTCCAATTTACCGTTGCAGACTTGCAGTTATGATCACATGCTTACAAAAGGGAGAAAGATGGGATAATTAGTTTTCGTGGAAAATTACCTAATTTTATTTTGCTAAAAAGAATTGGCATATCGACTCTAGTTTTGAGTAGCTAAAAGGGTTTTCTTTTCTTTTGAACTTCAGTCAGTAGCTATATTTTCTTGCCAGATCTTGTTAATGCCTGTCTTAAGTTTATTAATTTTCACAATATTTTAAAAAAATTCAATATGTTAAATATAAAATGGTATTCTTAACATGTGGTTTTAGATACTCATTAAGATGTATTAAAGCATTTTACTTAATACTAAGTATATGTATCTTTCTATTTAAAGAGTCAATTCAATTATTTGTTCAATTAGAAGAAAAATAATATTCATTAAGACTTTATTTATAAAAAAGAATTACTAGGGTAATTTTTACTCTTAGCAAAAAAAGATCTTTTTTGTTAAATATGATATACTAGTAGTGAACTTATCATCAACAAAACATACAACCACTAATTAATTTGCTAATGTCATTTTTTATGACAATTCACTCATTTTTATTTAATCAACAAGTAAAATTAATAATTTTTTTTGTGTATAACTAGAAACTAGAGTTAACCTAAATTAGCTGTACACAAATGTCAAGCTAAATGCTTCAAAAGAAGTAGACAAGGTGCTTCAATCTCACATTAAGCAGATAGAGAGATCTTATGAGATTTATAAGCGTAGACACTACACACTCCATCATATTAGCCTTTTGATGAGAGAATAACGGCCCACTAATAAAGTGATTGTCATGGATTCAATAACTTAAGCACACGTCATGTAGCCTCTAGTTGTTCTTGTCGAAATGAGCTTAAGTAAGTCAAATCAAAGCCAATTAGGAACTTAAGGTTCTTAAAGCAACACAATAAGTAACGAAAAAAAAAAAAAACAAAGAGAATGAAAAGAAAGCTTGAGAGAATGAGCTTTTATTCTCAAACTTTTGATGTGGTTTACATAAGAACATACGGAGCATTTATAAGCATGACTAGCCTTTTATTTAGCTTATTTACAATTTAAATTCAAAATAGAGGTTAAGACATTTAAATTTAAATGTTCATCTTATCTATATCATTGAAATTTGAATATTCACTTTGTTTTCACTTAAATTTAAAATACATCATCTAACTAAAGAGTTTGAGACTAGTAGCACTTTTTTAAAAGGTTGTGTGGACAATTCTACCTCTTTGTGTGGAAAGAGGCGAGCTTCCTACATTACCAAACATAGGCCGTTTTCAGACCAAATTCATTGTGGGAAAAACCAACGAAATACTTACGCATTATCAACGAGATTTGTTCCATTGATAAGTTGTCTATAATTTGATGTCACATACTAAACATGGATGGAGTGAAGATTGTCAACCATTTTTGATTGTCGATATTGATGATCACCAATGAAATTCAGCGACCAAATTCTTGACAAATATATCAGTCACCATTCTTTTTAAATACCAACGAATTTACCGTTGGAACTGCCATCAGTATCGTAGTTTAGGGTTTTTAATTACTGACATAATATTTTGTTGGTAATTTTAATATATAAGTTGCCTTTTCGAGCCTCCTCCTCTAAAAACCTTAGTTAATTCTCTCGTTTCTCTCTCTTTTTTTCTCTCTCCCCACCCGCCCCAAACACTGTTTTTGCCTTAAACTGACCTCATTAGCCTCTTCATCGTTGACCTAACCTCCTCATCGCAAACATAGCCTCTTAGGATTTTCTCATCATGTTTGATTGAAATAAGCCTTTTAAGTTCTTAGGCAAGGTTCGTTTCAATTTCTAAGCCAAAACCCATTTTCGTTTTTGTCCTTGTCTTTTTGGTTTGTTGTGTTTAATCATCATATCGTTTTCTCTTGAAGTGTTTTTAATGTGTCTTGGAGTTTTAAGGGGTGTCTTTTCTTAGAAAACTCTTTCCTGTTCCCTTAGAAATATACTTAGTTAGTCTTTCTGTTTATTGATTTGGTTTTTCTTAGCTCCTAAGGAAAAGTTGAATTGTTGATGTAATTGTGCTGATTTTAGCATTCAACATATGTATGATTGATGTTTGATTGGAAAAGATGTTCTTATTTAAGGTCTTGGGTATTCTTCTATTGAAAGATGAACAACTTTATGGGCTTGGTTAGGAATTGGGTTTTATTTAAACATGTTGATCATGAAAGAAAATTGTAGATTTGGTTTAATAAGGAGATCATATATTATTGATACGAGGTTATGCCTTTTTATGTCTTTTGGTGCTTGATCATATGTCAAGCTTTTGTAATGCTTTTAAGGATTTGGTGTTGCTCCATATGATTGTTGATAAGTTGAATAAAGTTATAGAAATTTTTGCAAACTTGAAACAACCACTCTACCCCAATTTTATGTCAAGGCTTATTTATTTATTAATTTTTCTACTACTATATTTCTAATTCATCCATTATATTGTTGTTTGCTTCCATAAGATTAATGAACTGCTACTCGTTTAACAAAAGTGATGATATGTTTGAGTTGATGATATTGCATTGATGATACTTCGGAGCAATTTGCATTGATAATATGCTTAAGTTAATGATATTGCATTGATGATACTTAAGACAAATTTACGTTGATGATATGCTTGAGTTTTGTTATAAATATGGTACCTATTGTCATTTTGAGTTAAGTGAAGCCTATAAATTTACGTTTAGATGATTGATTTCCTTGAATGAATTTATGTTTACTTAATATGGTCATTCTTTTTTCATAATACGCATATCATTTCAAAAATTTAAGTTCCAGAAGTGTAGCAAAATCTGTCACTTGTATATCTAGTGGACCTAACCAACCAACCTTGAATTGAATTAATTTTTGGTAGGTTGGTCAAGTTCATAGAAGATACGAGCTATTGACATTGAAATATTCCATATATTATATGAGTTGTTACCATTGGGTAGGTTAGTCAAATCCATGGAATATATAAATTTGGGTTTAGGGAGTAAAACACAATCTATCACTCATAGATTCAATGGATTTGACTGACTTACTTGAGATTATTTAGCAAATAAGGATTTCGTGCTTTTACGAATTCCATATTTGTTAAATAATCTTGAGTAAGTAGGTTATGTCCATAGAATCTATTAGTGCAGTCGTTAATGAAATTTTTGAATGAAAAACAAACAAAAACTATAGAGAAAAATCATAAGCTTAGATGATGCATGGCGTTCTACAAACTTTAAAGGAGATGAAAATTGGAAGTTTGTAAAACATCGGCATCATTTAAGATTATGATTAAGTGCTTTTGTAGAAGGTTAGTTTCCGTCTTTTTTGACGCCTAATGTAGTGATTGTCTTAAGTCTTTAATTTCATTTCCTTTGTTCTCATAATGTTAGCATGTAAGATCACCCCTTAGTTGATTGAGATTTTTCAGCTGTTAAGGTGTTCTATTTCTAAAACTTCTTTATCAAATATTTTAAGAGATTCAAAAATAAAACACCCCATTAGCTAAAGATTCTCAATCGACTAAAGAAATGATTTTAGATACTAATACAAGAAACATAGGACAATGAAGTCGAAGACTCTTGCCAATCACTAGGTTAGGCATTGATCCTCTACAGCCAATCTTGAGGTGTATAAGGCACTGAAGGAAAATATGCACCGGATGGAGAACCATTCAATGAACTTAAAGTCTACCATCATCAATTACGCGATAAAGTCAACTATCCACACTGAGTGTTTTTTAGAGTAATCGACGAGCCTTTTTAGTAGTAAAGGTACGCAAAGAAAGGATGACACTAGTAGATATATTTGAATTTTTCTCCATTTTTGTTCTCAATAAACTTGTACTTTTTTAATTTGTAGTTTTATTAATTGTAATAACAATAATACAATTTTTATTCATGTTTTTATTAATAAAAAATATTTTGTAATATTTAAAATTAACTTTTTATTTATATTTCTTAATTTTTAGATATTATTTATATTAGGAATTTTGAGAATATGGTACCCTGGAAAGCAAGTATATTCTCATGTTTAAATTCATTGAATTTGTTTGTAATGAAAGTACATTTTGATAATAAGACGAAGAGTTTGTTTTAGTAAGCATTCATTATCTAGTTATTAAGGTACCAAGATTCTATTGAGATATTAAAATACATTTGTATGAAGAGTCATACATAGGAGACATGTATTTAGTTTGAATCTAAAAATTGTTCACAACCATATAATAAAGCTGGTCACTTTATTATGTTAAGGCTGTACTGTCCAAATTACTTCCAATGAAACGAATGTGATTCATTTCAAAGGAATGATGAGTCTCAAATCATCGAAATGGTTGACTTCGAGTAATGACACTATAACATGAACTGGAATCATGTGAGAATCAAATTTAAGTTTTACCGTTACCTAAATCTTGATATCGCACTTATGCATTTGCTTATAGTAGAACCGAAATCTTGATGGATAGTGGACTCGTGTTTAATCTCCTTATAATCTTTGATTTATCATGAGCATGATCATCATAAAGCGTTGATCTAGACTCCGTATTTTGGGATTATAATTGAGATGAACATTTAGGAACATATATCCAAATAATGGAGTTTATAGCATTAACATCACTTCTAGTGATTTCAAGAAGATTGGTGATTAATCTAGGCTTAGTGGATTCATGAATTAGCTACTCATCACATCTGGATACTCAAAAGATTAGATCTAGAGTATTGAATCACTAATTAGATGAAATTTGAGATTAGGGGACAAAATTGACATAAAGGGTAAAGCGGTAATTTCACCTTTGTCATTGGATGGTTATGAGGGTTCACAAAATAAGGCTTGCAATTGGACAACTAATAATTAATATCAAATATTGAATTATTTTTTTGTAATTATAGTTAATCTAAGAGTGCAACCATGAATCTATGGTGGAGTGATTTCATGGTTAATAAGCTTGAATTATTTTTAATGAGATTAAGAATAATTCTAAGTTTATTGGAGCTTGGAATATCTATGTCCAAATAGATTCCCCACTTAGCTTCNTAAGTTTATTGGAGCTTGAAATATCTATGTTCAAATAAATTCCCCACTTAGCTTCGTAGAATTCAACTTGTTTGGAATGCATGTTTTAATTTGTTTAATTAAATTGTGTACAAAATTGGCAGCTTTAACATGTTTGTCTTAATTTAGACAAGAAAACATGTTTGGTCTTAATTTAGACAAGAAAATATGTTTGCCTTAATTTAAGACAAGAAAAATATTTTTTGTCTTAATTTAGTCAAGAAAACATATTTGTCTCAATTTAGATAAGATAAAATATTTTTTTGTCTTAATTACAGACAAGAGTTGTCTTAAATTAAGATAATTTTAGAAGGATTCTTGCAAAATGAATCTAGACATCCATGTTGATAAAAAAAGACTTCATGTTTGACTATTACTCTTTTCTTTATTATTAATTCTTTTTAAATAAAGATGGATAATAATAAAATAAGAGTTATTATTTAATAAGGAGTTTTATTTTATCAAGAACTCTAAATGATAATTAAAGAATTAACTTATTTATTCTTTAATTTTTATTTTGATAATTATGGAGTATGTTTGATACTTCCATAACTTTGAATGGATGGTCAAGATTGATTCAAAGGTGTTTCATTTTGATTAAACCTTTGAAGCAAGAGTTTTAATAAAAAGAGAAGAGATTAGAAGAAAAAAAAGAGAACGTACTTTTTCTTAAAAAAAAGTTTCAGCCATCTCTTATCTTTTCTTCCTCCAAGCTTTTCCAAAGAAAAGAGAATAAACTTAGTTGCCATCTTGTAGCCTTGCATTCCACACCTTGTCCACTCGAGGTTCAAGTTGAAAGTATTCTTGAAGAATAAGTGGTAAACTTATTTGATCGAGAAATCATTCATTGGTGTGGTATTATCAGAAAATAAGAATCTCAAAATAAAAGTATGATTTTCTTACTTAATAGATTCTTATTTTATTTTATTTTGGATGTGATTATATTACTTGCAATAATAATAATGTGTGTTTCCGCTTGTGTAATTAGATTGCTTGCTTCCTTTGTTAAAGAAATTTTTGAAATCCATGCTTTACACAATCACATTAATCCACTAAGATCCTACTCCAACAATTTGCTCATACATTTTACTAACGGAATTAGGTGTTGCATATCGACAAAATTAGGTTTATCATCGACATAATAATGCCTTTACCGACAAAACATGCTGATAGAACTCAATTGCGAATTCTGTCAGTACAATACCAATACAAACCACCTACAAAAACTTATCGTTTTCAACCATTCATGCTACCAACAAATTGGATGCTTTGTCGACCAAATGTTTGATAGAATATTCCGTTGGTAAATTTTTTACGAAGTAACCAGTTACTAATGAAATAAGCTTTATCGGTTGCGGTATTTTTAACTATTTATCAATGAAACATTCAGTTGGTATTTTATGTTACTGATAAAATTTTGTTCTTTATCAATGGAATTTTCCATCGGTGAAAGTACTAAATTTGGTAGTGCTATTTATTAGGGCAATATGCTGGCTTGCTTGGGTTGTTGGCCTACCTAAGTTGCTAACCTATTAGGACTATTGGCCTGCCTCATTGAACACTCGAGCCATGATGTCCATCCCCACTCAATCTAACAATACCTACATTTCTAGGAGATGGATGCCTACGAGTCGTGCACTATTGCTTTGCATGTTATCCTCTCGCACACCTTTGGCCCGAGTAGGCTTGCTTTATGCACTCTTGTCGTAAGCTTCCTCACCCTACATTACCTCTGTGTGCTTTTCCCTCGAACACCTTTACCTCACATACTATCTCAATGCATGTTAAGCCCACCTAGGTATCACTGTCTTGATACTCTTGTCATACGCACATGTTCTTAGCATGTGTTGTCTTCTTGGAACTAGTCCACCATTACCTCAACCCTTGACTTCATAAGTGGTCTGTTGGTCTTGGCAGTTTCGCACCAATGTCTTGGGCCTCCTAGCCTTTATAGCTCTTAATTGTGACGGTTTCGTCATCATTGACCTTGGTTTCTCTCGAACCTTACAACACTCCACTGTCACTTGTTATTACTCTTTTTGGTGTAATATGATGTTGCTCAATCTCAATGCGCTCTTAGGCTTCCTTAGCTTCAAATAGTGGCATTACCCACCACTAGATTGATCTTTCTTTTAAGCTATCTAGATTGTCTAATGAGTCTTTTTTTCCTTATGCAACGTTAAGCTTCTCAGTTATGACTAGTAGGTCCTTGTGCAAGTCAGTCGTCACTCTCGTTACCTAGATCTTCTTCATCTAGTTGGATAGTTATAATCTTGTTACACTTGGGTAATCCTTCATTTAGTGTGGTATGCACACAAGTAACATCTCATTAGGTTCTTCTCTCTTTCCTTCCCGTTGGAAATTGCCTTGGCTTAGTGGCGTTTCGACTTCCTCTAAACTATAGTCCCTCTTTACCACAGCATTGCCTTGTTTTTTAGGTTAAGATAAGTGAAACTTGATTAAACCCTTAGCCACTAACATGCCCCTACATTGAAGCTTTTGCTTCGCCCATGGCTTTAACCCATTCATAAATGCAAATGAGGTTTCTTACTCATTAAAGTCCTTACTTGTAGTACCAAATCAGAAAAAATTTTCCCCATTTCACCTTTATGGATTAACCTCCATAACTTCCCCTTTGCCTCATCCTTGGCATATTAAGGGTAGAATTGTTGTACCTTTTTAAATGTTTCTCAAGTGTCGATGATTGCTCCCTTAAGCTTGTCATAGCATCGACACCTCTATCACAACAACGTTGTGTCCACCATGTACATTGTTTCAATGTTGATGTGCATGGAATCCTCCATGATCCTTATGACTTGAAAATACTACTCCAAACTCCATAAGAAATTATCAGCCTCTTTGGTCTTTATTTGGCTTTTAAGCTTCTTAGGCTTAGGTACCTTCAATCAAGCCCCTATTTGGATAGTAAGCACACCACCCCCTCTAGTTGCCTTGAGTGCAACAAACTTGTATTTAAGCCCATAGACCTCATTCTTCAATACCACTCTAATTCCTTTAACATGGCACCTTATTGGTTTAGTATTTCTACCAACTCATTAAGGGTCGACTACATCTCACCTTGGAGCTTGTCTTCCTTGGACCCCAACTCTCGATGTTAGCCTCAACCTAATTGAACATGTTTCCCATTTCCCTCACAACCACCTACACCTTAGACATTTAACTCAAAAAGAACATGTCTCACTAACTATGTCTCATTTATTTCTTGAGAGGGTGTAAGTTGATTAGTTGTTAAAGCCATTTTTCTCTTCCATTGATAGACTTGTTTTGATATCAACTGTTGTGAGCTGAGTAACCAAAACTGTTGTGAGCTAATTTTTTCTTCCAAAATGAGTTTAAGTAAGCCTAATCAAAACTAGTCAAGAACTCGAGATTTTTGAAGCAACACAATAGGCAATGAAAAAATAAAAGAAAAGGAAAAGAAAGATTGAAAGAATGAGCTTTTACTTTCAAACTTTGGTGTGCTTTACAAATAAAATAGGTGGCATTTATAAGGATGGTTAGCCTCTTTATCTAGCTTATCAACAATTTAAATTCAAAAAAAAAAAATGGCTAAAGCATTCAAGTTTGAATGTTCATCCTATTTACAACATTCAAATTTGAATGTTCATCCTATCTTCACTTAAATTTAAAACATATCCGCCAATTAAAGAGTTTAAGATTGATATGACTATTTCAAAAAGATATGTGAACAATTCTACCCCTTGGTGTGGAAAAAGGTTGGGCTTCCTATTTGTCAGGCCAGTCGATTGGCTTGCTTGTGCCACGACCTATTTGGTACTTACTTGCCTAGATTGTTAGCCTGTTTAGGCTGTTGACCTGTTAAGGTTGCTCACTTATTTGGTTGAACAATAGGGCCATGACACAAAAAACTTACCATAATATATCTTTCTCCAGAAGCAAAAGATAAGAAAAATTAATATATTAGTACTACTTTCTATATTCCATTTTAATTCTTTATCAATCTTTTTTTTTTATGTTTTAAAACTATATCTTCTTTCTTTCAGTGAACATTTAGTACTTTTATTCTTTATATATATATATATTTCAAAATTAATTTTCATATATTTTTTACATTTTGGTACTAGAAACTACTATGAAATATTAAGTTTATAAAAAAAATTAAATTTTCATAAAAAATCCATTATAATTAAAGTTTTTCTTTTAAATTTCAAAAATCAATAAATTAATATAAGATGAAAAGAGCATTAATCATCTTATTATCAAAATTTACAAACAAAGGTACATGATAATAAAATATAAAATGATTTGTTTATTTGAGCAGAGATTACAAATTAATTCAGTTTTATTTAGATAAAAAAAGAAAAATTATTTTATATACCAATCGTGTAACCAATAGAAATAGATATTTTTATTATTTAATGAATAGAGAAATACATTTGATCAAACATTAAAAATATATAAGAAAAGGTAATGTTATTTGTCGAAACATTCAGTCAATCCGACTAATCTTATACATTATAATAATAAATAATAAAATCATAATATTTACTTTTCATGAGAAATCAATTTTGTCAAACATTTATCATTTTTCGTAAAAAAATTTATTTCTTGAAAGACGAAAGAAAAACATTCATCTTCATATATTAAAAGTTATCCCTAGAGAAGACGATTGAGAGAACAATTGAGTGACACATGGTGGTGTAATTGTTATTTGACTAAGAGATGTATTAGACCTGGTTTTGTCTATTTTTTTTCTTTCTAATCTATTCTCTTGATTATTCTTCTTCTCTTGTGGAATAGTTTACAAGACCAAAACTCCAAACATTCCTTCCACACTTTTCTTTATAGAATATTTTCCCTTTCTTTTTCCCAAGTAGATTTGATATTTCTCTTTTTTTTTTAATTGAAATTAATTTTGCTATTCAATATACCCAATCTCCATGTTGGAACTCTCGATTTTCTCTTTGCTATTAGCGATGATCTCTTCAAGGTAATCTCCCTTTTATACTGTAACTATGATTCACTCTCAATTTCCTCTCTTTGTGCTACTTGTTCATCAAATTTTACTGATTCTTAGATCTATTCACTTCTGATTAATAACTATGAAGAATATAAACCAAAGTAGTAGTAAAACAAATTAATGATTCACATTCATTAATAGTGGGCGTAAAAATCCTACCGAAAAAGAAGAAAGAGATTGTTGTGTGTAAGTTAAACACTACAGGCTCTTAAACAATACCCTTTATTGAACTTTTCACTTTGAAAGAGAAAAATTGGATTGAAAAAAAATGGGATTTTAAGGTTTGGATATATAGTAAAAATTTTGGAGAACCCCACTAAGTTTTTTGATCAAAGGAAGTGAATTTCGGTTTGGGTTTTTTGGAAAAGTGAAGAAAGTTGAAGTTTTTGAAGGTAGTAGTTAGACTTAATGGATTAAATAAGAAGAAATGTGAAGAAAGAGAAGAAAAGATGAAGAATTTGATGGATTAAAGAGACAGAGAAAAAGTTAGAGCATTTTAAAAAGAAAAGTTGCAGAAAGAGAAAGTGGACATTTTTCCTATTCTTTTGTTTATGAGAAGGAAGAGTTTTTTCTCTCTTTACAGACGGAAAGAAAAGTTGATGAATCCTATGAGCAAATAACAATGCTTTTTTCTTTTTCTTTTCTAGAAACAAAAAGAAGAAAAAAATATTACCTTTTTATTGATTATTTAATAATATAAATATATTATAAATTATATAAAATCCTTAGTCAATATGTTGCTTTTTAAATATTATGTTTGCTTATTTTCTTAAATTATTTTAATGATTGTACACCAAAGTCCATTTATTGAGCCAAAGACACAAATACAAACAAATACACTAACATGGTCTCATTTTTCTATCTTTTTTGTCTTTTCCTTTCACTATTCTTCTTCTTTTTGATTTCTCCACTCCTTTATTTATAATCTCTGCAACTCCCTCTCCTTTCTTTAACCATGGTTGTTGACACGTGGTGCTGTGTTATTGAGAGCACCGAGTCTTCAAACTTGGTTCTTTGATTGTGACTTGATTGAGAGTTGTATTGGGACTGGGTTTTGCCTTATTTTTCTATCCTTTTTGGTCTTTTCTCTTCAGTAAATTGCTTCTCTTTGATTTCTCTGCCCACTTTGTTTATAGCTTGTGAAACTTTCTCTCCTTTCTTTGTGTTTGTTTCTCTTTGTTGTTTTCTTTTTTCTTTCCACTATTTTCTTCAAGTTCTCTCTCCTTTTTTTCTTTAGATTTATTCGTTATTTACTTTTTATTTTTTTATTTCTCTTGTTTTTGCTTTGTGGGTGTTTACTTTTTTTTTTCCATGGACAATGCTTTTTTTCAATGCTAGGTTTGTTTTTTACATTGCATTTTCGTTTATTGATTGGTTTTTCTTCCGTTCATGCTGGGTTTGTTTTGTTCTGCATGTATAAAACAATTCTCAAGATTCTCGTTGTGAAGTGTAAGGCTAAGAGTTAAGATTTCCTATTTCCCATTCTCAAAGTTTTTAACCTTTAGACATTAGTTAGTATGCCCAAGTGTCTTATGTTTGGTGTTTGGTTCATTCAGGATTCCAACCATGCAAAAAACTTTTATTTTTTAGTATTTTTATGTTGAATGGATGTGAATTTTAAAACCTTTCAGTATTTTTGCATGTATGCATGCGATTCTATTTGTGTGGGTGTATAGATAAAGCTAGCTAGGTGTGTTTCATAATTAAGAATTCGATTGGTCATCTCTAATATCTTAGATTTTCCTATATTCATAATGTCAATTTGTTAGTGATCCAACATCATACACCATGTATCCTACACATTATAGGCTTACACGTTAACTCCCAAAAATAAATTTGCATCATCATTTCTTAGCCTGTCTAAACAAAGAAAACAGAAGACAAACAAGAAAGAAAAAGAAAAAAATAAGAAGCTTTTTTCTATTGACAATTGCCCTAAATGAACTTGCTAGCTGCTTAGAAAAAATGAACTTAACAAGCCTTAAAAAACACATTGTAATATTGGTCTTATGTTCTCTTATCATCATTTATGATATTAAGCATAAAATGATGACTAATCATATCCAATTTGTGCCCATGAAAATGTACATTTTAATTCATACATGTCTCAATTCTCTATTAAAAAATGAACCCACATTAATTTATGAAGCTGTATTGAATATCTTATTAGTTGTTTAATGAACTTAGAGGATTTCTTTTAGATATAATTATTTATCTGTATATATGTATAAATATAAGACAAAAGTATAAGATGCAAGGATAACTGTTAACTACACTTATTGGACCTTTATTTTACACTACTTTTATAATAGAGAAATACTACATAGCAAATAGCATTTTTCCTAGTACTGGTTTTGATTTTTACCTTACATTTTCATTTATTGTTTTATTTTTTTTAATGTGATATTGGGCTTCTTTTGTTCTCCAGGTACAAAACAGTTGCCAAGATTCCCATTGTCAATTGTAAGGCTAAGAGTTGAGATTTCCCCATTTCCCACTCTAAATTTTTTTTACTATTAGACATTAGTTACTGAACCCAATTGCTTCATGTTTGGTTTTTGCTTGATTCAAGTTTTTAGCCATGCGTAATTTTTTTTTTTTAGTATTTTAATGTTGAACTATCTCAACTTCTGAAACTTTTATCTTTACCTCTGCTAATGTGTTTCTAATATCTATGGTTTTAGGGCATTATTCTTTATTATATTACTTTTCTTTTCCAAAACCCATTTGTCTTTTTTCTTTTCTTTTTATATATTACTAAGCTTTCATTTGCAGCAACTTAATTTATATTTATTTTTCTAACCTTGGTCTGTGTATATTTCGTTCTTGCTTATATATTTTGTATGTGAACATTATATGTTTATGACATGGCATCCTATATCAGTTTTATTTTTCTTTCTTACAAGCTCTGTCTATGGTGTTTATGTACAATTATGACATACTATACCATGTTAGTTTCTTTTACATATCTTTTTTGATCAATTATATAACAATTTACTCTTACATGAAAAACAAATAATGTAGCAATGGCTCATCAATTTTTGCGTGATCTGTGTCTTTACCAACAAAATACTTTGGTCAAAGTTAGAATAGTTCGCTTATGGAAATTGAAAGATCCCTCTCAACCTCAGATGTTGTCCAGATGGCTCATTATTAAGTACTTTTGTCCAGAACCATGTTCTGTTTGTCTTTCCTATTTCGTATTTAAAATCTTCATTCTCTTTGGTTTCTCTGCCTCTTTTTTTTCTTTGGTTCCCATATCAAGAGTTATTTTCTATTTTTTCCTTTTTCTTTTCACCTTTTTTCTCATGGGTTTCTCCGCCTTTCTATTTTCCTTTCTTTCGGTTCTTTCAGTTCTAGTATCCAAAACCTTTTCCTCTACTTATTTTCTCTTTTCCTTTTTTTTTTCTTATTATTTCTTTGCATTTTTTGGATTTCTTTGCATTTTTTGAATTTTTTTGTTTGTTTACTTTGTTTTCTCTCTTTCTATTGAAGTAGGTGTTTCTAAATGCTATAGCTTGCTTTTCAGTTGCTCTTGGTGGTGGAACTGGTGTAGTGTTCTACGCCAACATTTTCTTAGACGTCGACTTCAGATGAGTTGATTCTCTAGAGTGAGTCTCATTACCAATTTTGACTCATTCAAGGTGGGCAATTAATTAGTAGCTACAACTTCATCGATGTTACTAGGTAATTCAGTTTTGTTTTCCTAACTTTTTGTTGGTTTCCGAGGAAATATATGAAAAAAGAACAAGAATTTTGCATCATTACTCGTTATCTTTTGAAATTTCCAAGCCTTTGGGTGTTCGTATGTAGTGTTTTCACTTTTTTTTATTTTACCTTTTTAGGTAGTTAATTGATCAAGCCTTACCTAAAAGGCGGGTGATTTCAGTTTGATTTATGAGAAACGAATCCTAGCTTCTTTGTCTAATCTAGGGGAATTGTAGTTCAGATGGGTTTTCAAACTCTCTCATTAGGGTGAAGTAGTGAATATATGAAATTATATAAAGAGGTAAACTAATCTACTATGATATAACAGCAATTCTTTAGTGTATCCCATTTAATGCAGGTAAGTACTTATTTTTCATTGCTTTGATCTACAAAGTAATATAGCAAGGCATAATATTTTGCATATAATAGCTTCAATAATATACATATAATACTTCAACGAACTTCACAAATGGAGGTATGAATGAAATTGATTATTATTAAGATAAGCATGCAAGAGCCTTTTAGCCTACTTGATGGTGTCAGACTCATATATCAATTATCATAGACAAGGTTCTTTGTTTATTTGATAAGTGATCCGTGCTGCTTCTCTTTGTGGTCATAAATACCATAATGATATCAATTGTCACTATTTATGATTGTTTATCTAGAATTATGCACTCTATCAAGTTGGCAAGAAGATGCTCTATGCTTTACATAAAATTAACAATATTTAGTACTTGTTTGGTCGGACTTTTTTTCAGCTTATCTATCTCTTAAAAGCAAAAACCAAGCCAAACAGAAATTTAGAAAAGCTCTTAAAAAATAAGTAGTTTTTTTTTTAAAAAATAAAATTTTGAAAAAAAGAGCTTTAGAAAAATCTCCAGATAAGAGCTTTCTCTCATCTTTTTTTAAAAACACGTCTCTTTTTTAGAAAAGATTTTCTTTTTGTTTCAAAAATACTCTCATCTATTAAAAATAATTCTAACATTATCTGTTTTTATTTTTATATGATTTATTATTAATTATAAACTTTATGTTATATAAAAATACTTTTTATATTTTTATAAATAAAAAAATAAAATTAACTTGTTTCCATTATGAACAAAGAAATTTGTGATTAAAAGAAAATTATTTATTAAATACCCTTTTATGGTAATTTTAATCAAAATTAAAACTTATATACATTATTTTGTCAAACAACTTATTTATAAAAAAGAATTTATAAAAGTAAATTTACCAAACAGAATTAGCTTAATTTTAAAAACTATTATTTTTTATAAGAGCTTAATAATAGCTTTTAAGCTAAAAAAAAGTTAGGCCAAACAGGCTCTTAGAGTAATACTTTGAGATTATGATGATTGATTGTGTTAGTCTTATGATACGTGCTAAATGTCTATTTAAAAGAGTCTAATTTCTTTCTTTTTTATTAATCGCAACTTATAGGACTATTAGAGATGTCTTTGAAGGGCAGTCCATACTGGATGACTCTTAAGGTGATTCACATTATTGTAAATTGTAAATGTTTGATGCTTTCCTGTTTCTGACTCCTTTTCTTTACTATTGTTATTCTGTGACAGGTCATAAAAACTGTAATGCAAAAAGATGCCAACCCAAATCTTGCTCTGGCTGTTGACATATGGAGTCTGGGTTGTACCATTATTGAGATGTTTAACGATAAACCTACTTAGAATGAACTTGAAAGGGTAAGCCCATGTTCAAACTTTTATCTGATCATGCCTATGTTCAAACTTTGCTTCTTCATTTATTGTAGACTGGATTCTTCAAAATTCTGAGAATGTTTGGTATAAATGTCTATACAATGAGTTTTATACTAATGTTTACAATATTCGATTGTCAAAAAAATCACTTAAATATTGCGCTTCAGCTACGATTTTGATTTGTTGATTAATTTTATCTGTTTTTAATGCGTTCTTCAAGTTTATAATATTTAAATGTGATGGGAAAACATAACTTGAATATTGTAGTTCATTTTGGATTTTTTTTTTTAAATTTTCAAATAATTATGAAATATGTTCCTTAAGAGATCTCTATTGCATTTCAATTTGGCTTATCTTTTATATCAACCTATAGATACATTGTTAATGTTTTTATTTACTTACTGTTGAGTAATATTTGATGTTGTTGTTTTACTTTTTTGATTATTAGTTGATTGTATTTATTATTTCTTTTATTACGATATTTTATTTTTGTTTACAAGTTGTTTGTTTGGTTTTGAAAAGAGTATTGTAAGAGCGAAAGACAATTAGGTTTTAAGTTTTTATGATTCTAAGTTTTCTGCTCTTCCTTTTCTCTTGTTTGGATTTGATAAGCTTTTAAAAGTACTATAATGTTGTTCTATACTTTTTAGTTGTTAATTTGTCTCAACTTTATCATTTTTTTCTACTACTTTATAGCTTAGGTTGATTGTATAAATATTTTCAACATAATATTTATTTTTTAATACTTAAATTGTTTACAAAAAATGTGAATACTATATAATTATTAAAATATAAATATATTTCACTAAATATTATTTTATCTATATTACATGAGTGCAATGCACGGACATACTCTATTAATATTAATTAATAATACCTTTAGAGATTGGTAGATAGAAGCATATGCTTTAAACTAGAAGAAGGGGTGGGGTAAAGTAGAAAACTTATTTTGGTGATAAAACTGTCATCATGGTTCGTGGGCATTGACGAAAGAGAAAGAAAAGATGTGCCACATGAGCAGTGGTGAGGGAGCAGGATAAAGAGGGTAGAACTGCAAAGAGAGGAAGATGGGGAAGGCTAAAAACGAAAGCAAGAAAAGATGATTAAGTAAGAGAAGGCAAAAAGAAAGGGTTGGGACAAGACAAGACAAGAGCACATGCGAGTGGGAAAGCGTAGACACCACATGGCTGCCTTCCAAGACAAATACTCAATCTAACCATTAACCAACCAATAGTGGGTCCCTCTCGCCCTCCAGCCTTTTATTATTTTTTTATCATTTTTTAATTATTTCAAAAATTGAAATTTTGGATTTTTTTTATACGATCAATACATTACTTAGGCCCCGATTATTTAATACCAATCTGCAGTCGCGTGAATTATTGGGGTCTAACGAATCAAAATATCTAGATTTAGGACACGTGGAATCTTGGTACAGTTAGGGATAGAAGGATGTATTTTGTGGGGTGGGTCCAACTTCGATGGCTGAATTTACGAAAAATTGTTTTTTTTATAAGTTTAAAAGAGTTCATAATCCCCGTTACTTCACCATGACACATTAATGCAACTTATTTAATTCAAGTACAAAGTTGTGCGATGTAAAAAAAGTTAATAGATAGTTCCCACCGTTTGAATGCAATTTGATTTTATCAATCCTAATTAATAAGAGGCTTCCAAATGATAAACAAATATGGTTTGATAATAGGCAGGGTGAGTATCTGTTAAATCTGGCTACACAGACTACCTTATTTTGTAACTAGCACTAATGATGGGGCAAACTCTTCAAACAATTTTTCAATAATTTGGAAAAAGTTTTGGAATTTAAATATTCCTATGAAAGTACTCTTGTTTGCTTGGAGAGCCATGAGGGGAATTCTTCCTACTAGGGTTGCTCTTTGTAAACGGCATGTGAAAGTGGATATGCTTTGTCATTTATGTGGCAATGATCCAGAAACTAGTTTTCATTGTCTATGCAATTGTTAGTATGTTCAAGTAGTGTGATTGGCTTTGAGACGGGGATTTAGAGATATTGGGTTCCAGTTTCATAATTTATTTTAAGGATTTGTTTCCTATGTGATCAAATTGATAACGAGAATATTGAAGAAATTTTTATCTTTTATGCGCAATATGGAAATCTAGAAACTTGTTGATCTTTAAGACAAGAAGATGGAACCAAGCGAGGTCATGAATATGGGCTTGACTATGTGATAGCAATATAGGGAGGCCAATTGTTCTGCCCATAATACGCAACATATAAATGCTGTGTTGTGGACACCTTGGAGTAGACCTAATGGTCTAAAGTTGAACTCAGATGCTGCCTTATTTGTAAGGGATGGTGAAGCCATGATGGCTGCGAGTTTTGAGGTTAGAAACTCTATTGGTGGCGTGGTACTCATGGGTGCAAAAAGAATGTTACACAACTCATGTGCTTATGATGCGGAAAGAAGGGTTATTATTTGAGAGGTGCTGATGTGTCTAGAAAATAATATTATGCTTGATGAGATAGAAGTCGATAACCTCTTGGTGACTGGATGGATTTCAAGTAAAAATTTCAAAGGCGTTTTAGGTTTATTAGTAGAGGATTGTGTTGTTTTGTTAAAAGGGACGGCAACGTAAATTGTGAAGCATGTGCATAGGAAAAGCAATGTGGCGGCTCATATGGTAGCAAAGTTTGATAAGGATATGCCAACAGATCAATCTATATTGAGGGATGCTTTTGTTATACCAAACTACTTAGAGATTATGTGATAAAAGACGCCTTGTTGCTCAATTAATTAAGGGTGTGTGGGCTTAGATTGGGTTATTTTTAATGCATGATTAGCTTGGGTACTCTTTTTTCCTTATCATGATTTTTATCCCATTGGGTTTTTTCATGATAAGGTTTTTAATGGGACTCATCTTTCATGCTTTACATAATATTGTGGGTGGTTATTGCTATAGATTTATGTAAAGTCGCTCATAGTGTATTGATGTTGATGATGTAATGAAATATTCATCTTTCTTCCAAAAAAAAAGTTCATAATCCTTTTAAAAAAATTTAATTAAACACTTATTTTTTATTCTCTTTAATTAAGTCCTTATATTTTTATTTTAGATCAAATAAGCTCTTAAAACTAATAATTGACTAATTATCATTAGTTAAAATAACATTTATCATTTTGTATCCATATAACGTTCATGTGAAGGGTAAAAAGTATCACTTGGTCATGTTATCATGTCAAATAAGCATATCACATCATCATCACTTATGGTATGTCATCATGTTATATCATTATCAATTATGATATGTTAGAATACCATGTCAACACCATATGGCATAAAATGACAAATGATATTTGGACTAAGTCAATTATTAGTCATAAGAGCTTATTTGAGTTAAAATAAAAATATAATGGTTTATTTGGCTCAAAATAAAAGTATAAAGATTCAATTGAACGTAATAAATAAATAAGAACTTATTTAAATTTTTCTAAATAGTTTATTGATTTTTTTTAGATATTATGTCTTTTTCTCTTATTAAACTATATTAGTCTATGTTACTACACGTATTAATATATTTCTGGATAAGTGATACTCTCTCTTCTTATTCTTTTTGGGAATGTCTCAAATAACTTTTTTTAAATTACTTGATACTTTTTTATTTTTTGTTATTATAACTTTAGTTTTCATAATTTTGTACTTTTTCATCTTAAAAAGAATTGAAAATTTATATTATTAAAAATTTACTAACTTTAATATAAAGTACATTACAATTAATTTTTTTTTAATTTTCGTGAAAATTGAAGAATGATAAACATGTATAGGCCTAAGGAGGACTAATTTAGTTAGTAAAATTATGCAAAAATATTAAATTATACTTACTATTTCATATGAGGATATAAATGTCATTAAACATTTTTATAAATGAAGGTTTGATAATTTTTTGTTTTGGAAAAATGAACTTCTATTAGCTTGAGGAATTGAGTTTAACTACACCGTGAAACAGAAAAGAATTAATCACTAGAAGAGAAACATCAAGTAACGTAAAACTATTCTCTAGTGTTATCCCCATGTTCGCCATACAGCTTGCAACAATGTTTCCTTCACGAAAGACGTGTCTAACTTTTACGACCCACTATTTTAGAAGCAATCTCTTAATCGTTTGAATTAAATCATAATTGTGGTTGGTGATCGTCGATTCTGGATTTATAACTTTCATGATTTCGCTATTCTCAACTTTCAAGTCAATCCTTCTATCCCCAAATCCCAAGCATTGTTAGACCTTTCAAAACACTCCAAAACTCAGCCCTATAAATTGAGCACGGCTCCGGACAAAGAGAGAAATTTGTGATCCAATTACCATGAGCATCTCTTAATACACCTCCGGCAGCTGCTCTGTTAAGAAATGACCGTGGAACACCATCAACATTCAAGGTAATGAAGTTTGTTGCAAGAGGTTGCCAACCTATCATTCAATCTGCCGAGACAAACGATATTTCTCTTTCAATTAGAATAGGGATTGTGTTAGTAGGCATAACATCAAGCACTAATCCCCGAATTGCACACAAACGACTTTCTGTGGTCTTCTGTATATTCTCAAAAATAGCTGAGTTTTCCCATCTCCATATCATCTAACATGAGATTTCAAAAATTAGGTTCTAGGGTGCATCAAAAGCCAAATTTATACTGTTATCGAGGTTATGAAATAGCCAATCATTCAAGGATTGAGTATTGAAGATACCTTGATGATTCTGTGGGAGAAGTTTAAACCAGACAGTAGCAGCAGCAAGACAATCTCTAAGGCAGTGCAAAATGGATTCCTCATTGACTTGGCATGTAGGACATCTCGGATCAATAGCAAAGTTTTTGCACACTCTTTCTTGATGTGTCAGAATCTTCTTATGAGAGTAAAGAAAAAGAAATGTCCTTATACGTTCCGACCACACCACTTCTAAATTAGTTTCCACATCTTGTTGCCTGGAACCGCACTTGGAAAGGACAAACCTCGTAAGACTTTGTTTGCAGATGACATAGTGAACATGCCAAATGGCCTATGGGCCCAAAAAAGTCTATCCTGCTCCATAATATTGATAGGGGGAATCGTTTCAGTCAAACGATTATATATTTTAGTAGGGAGCAAATTTACGACCCTATCTAAGTCCCACTCTCCCTCTGCAGTGACATATTCTTTAACACTACCTTTGTCAACAATTTCAACACTAATAGACTTTGTAGTATCAACTTGTAGTATATCATCGAGCAACTGATCGGTCCAGAACCATGTTGAAACCCAGTTACCTAATGCCCATATGATGTTTGGCTTAAACTGTGACCAGATTTGGCTAACAGCAGTTCAAACGTAGACGCTCCAAGTTTATGAATACTATCTGGCAAACATAAGATTTCTATGCCGTATTTGGAATGCAGCATTTTGGCCTATAAAGCATCTAGATTTATGACCTACCTCCAGCATGCTTTCCACATAAAAACTTGGTTTATCAATTTCAAATTTCTGATGTCTGGGCCACCTTCTTCCTTTAGACGACAAAGATTGCTCCAATTTATTAAGTGAACCTTTCTGACATTCACTGTTCCAACCCAAAGGAAGGCCTTACAATGAGCTTCAATTATCTTGCAAGTCTTAATTGGAAGCATAGCTGTTTGCATGACATAATATGGTGTAGACATTAACATCGACTTAACCAGTGTTGTTCTACCTACAAAAGAGAGTGAGACCGCTTTCCAATGACTAAGCTTGCTTGTGATTTTCTCTTCTAATTAAGTAAATAGATTTGCACCCTTGCGTCTATGTATAAGTGAAAACACCCATATATTTGCCTATATTTTTTGTATAAAAGAAACCTGAACTTTCAGCAATATCAGTAATCGAGGAAGTTGTTACATTTCTGGAGCAACAACTGAAGATTTTTCAATGTTGACTTTTTCTCTTGAACAAATACAAAAGTCATCCAAAACTTCCTTAATAACCTCCATTTGTTAAACGAAGGTTTCTACAGGTCATTAGCAAAAAGTAAATGAGAGAGTGGTGGGCTATTTCTACATAGCTTAACAGGTCACCATAATCCATTAGACACTGCAGCATTAATTCCATGTGATAAACATTCCATGCAAAGTATAAAAAGATACAAGGATAAAAGGATATCCTTGTCAGGCCCCCTAGATAGAACGAATGCATCAGAAATTTCCCCGTTCCATAGAATTTGAGATGTACTGTTGACCTAACCTCGAACAAGCAAATCTATAATTTGAGATGGGATATTGGCATCAATTAGAGTGCCATAAATGAATTCCCAACGCAATCTGTCATAAGCTTTTTCAAAGTCAATTTTAATCATCATCCATCCCACACGTCCCCGCTTTCTCTTAAAAGAGTGAATTACCTCTTGTGTTATGATGATATTATCAATTATTTGCCTCCCAGGTGTAAGATTTTATAAGTGTTTATGAAATCCAGAATAAGAGAGGAGAAGCAGAGAAAGTAGAAGAAAATTCTAAACAGAGTAGTGAGAAATATATTCTGGAAAATCATCACAATGTTTAATACATCCCTCAGTATTTATATGAGCAGTTTTGAATTAAAAATCTGCCCAGATCCACAAAAATAGCAACTGTTTTCAAACCAAAATGAATCGAGCCTGAACTCAGCTCACATTCATCATGAAGACTAGTGCCCAGCAACCAGATTAACAAATTGGAAAACAAACTTGGCTTAAAGCCTTACAAAAAAATACAAAACGACACCGTAACAATAAAACATAAAAGAAACTAAGTAAAACGACAAACTTCAACACCGTTTCATTAACAAACATATCAGTAAAATCAAAACAACTCTTGCTTGCTGCGTTTTAATTCCAACAGCTGCTTCAAAATATCTTTGCAACATGCCATCTGATCCTTTCTTCTACCACAACTCATAGCTTTTCATCTACCAAATAAAGATCACCTTTCTAACACACCTCCTTGATCTTTAGTTTGGTGAACACCTAAACCAGATCTTAAAAACTCAAACCTCTCACGATTAAGCCCCTTGGTAAAAATATCAGCAAGCTGATCTTCAGTTGAGCAATACTGCAATTCAACCTTATTGTTCTTCATAGCATCCCTTAAAGCATGAAACTTGACTCGAATGTGTTTGGTCTTGCCATGAAGCACTGGATTCTTTGCCATAGCAATAACAGACTGATTATCAACATTCAAAAGAATTCCTTTAGTCTGAACCACTACTAAATCTGTCAAAACTTTTTTTAACCACTGAGCTTGCTTTGCTGTTGCTGCAGTAGCTATGTACTCTACCGTAGCAGATAACTGAGCTATAATTTCTTGCTTTTTAGAATTCCATGAGAACACTACACTACCAAGAGAAAAACAATAACCACCTGTACTATTTGAATCGTCTACTGAGCCAGCCCAATCACTATCACCGTGCCCAACAACTTCAAAGCTTTCATCCTTTAAGTATCTTAAACCAAAATAAACTGTTCCTTTCACATATCTAATAATTCTTTTAACTGCCTTCAAATGATCCTGTGATGGAGACTGCATAAACCTTGAAAGAAGACAGGTTGCATACACAATGTTTGGTCTAGAAGCTGATAAGTATAATAGTGAACCTATCATGCTTCTATACAGCAGACCATTTGCATCACCAGAACCATCATTCTTGCAGAATTTAACACCAACAGTAAGTGGAGTAAGAACATACTTGCAATCACTCATTTTGAACTTTCTCAGTAATTCTCGAGCATACTTAGTCTGATCTAAACAAATTTCACCATCATTCTGCTGAACTTCCAAGCCTAGAAAATAAGACATTAATCCCAAATCTATCATTTCAAAAGCTGACATCATTTGAGCCTTAAAATTCATCAAATGCGTCTCATCTGGACCTGTTATTAACAAATCATCAACATATAAAGCAACTATCAGCTTAACAGAATCTTCAACTTTCAGAACATACAAAGTTGATTCTGTTAAACTTCTATCAAACCCCAAACTTCTGAAATGCTGGTCAATTCTGTCATACCAGGCTCGTGGAGCCTGTTTAAGGCCATACAAAGCTTTCACCAACTTACACACTTTAGTTTCTGAACCTTTCACAACATAGCCTTCTAGCTGTTTCACATAAATGTCCTCAGTCAATATGCCATTCGAGAATGCAGATTTCACATCAAGATGACTTATCTTCCACCCTTGATTAGCTGATAATGCCACAATTAATCTTATTGTATCAAGCCTGGCAACAGGTGCAAATGTTTCAAAAAAATCAATACCATAAGTCTATGTAAACCCCTTTACAACCAGCCTTGCTTTGTACTTATTTATTGTACCATATGGGTTCAACTTTGTCTTGAACACCCATTTAACACCTATAACATTCTGATCCTTTGGCCTATCAACCAAATTCCAAGTGTTGTTCTTTAAAATCATACTCATTTCAGTGTCCATTGCAGCCTTCCAATTTTCATCTGCACTGGCCTCTGCAAAACAAGTAGGTTTTGCCACAGCAACATTACATTTGCTGCAAATATCAGTCAATGATCTAGTTCCACTTACTGCTAACCTTTCATTTTCAATGTCTTTAGTCTCACTAGCTTCCTCATCAACTGACTTGCTAGATAATTCAACCAGATCAACACTTTCAGCTATATTCTTTTCAAAATTCCATTTCTACCCTTCATCAAACATCACTTCTTTGCTTATAAACAACCTTTCAAACTTCACATCCAATAGTCTATATCCCTTGGAAACATCACTATATCCCAAATGAATTACTTGTAGAGCCTTAGGATCTAATTTAGACCTTTTCTCATCAACAACCTTTGCAAATCAGACACAACCAAAAACTCTAAGATGAGACACTGTTGGTTTATAATTGTACCACAGTTCATAAGGAGTTTTTGATGCTAAGGCTTTAGTACAGGTCACATTCAAAATATAATTAGCAGTATTCACTGCTTCAGCCCAAAACCTCTTTGGTAAATCCATTTGAAACAACATACATCTACTCATCTCCAAGAGAGTTTTATTTTTTCTTTCTACTGTCCCATTCTGATGAGGACTGTAAGTCACAGTCAACTGATGCCTAACTCCCAGATTCTCCAAAAACTTCTCAAACTCTGATGAGTAAACTCAGAACCATTATCACTTCTCAAAGTTTTAATATGCAGCTCTGCAAAGTTCTCAACTAATTTTCTGAACTTAACAAACTGCTGCAAAGCATCTGATTTATGCACCAGAAAATAAACCCGACAGAATTTGGTATAGTCATCAATGAAAAATAAAAAATACTTACTATCATTCAAAGATGCTTCTTTCATAGGACCACAGAGATCTGTATGAATAAGCTCTAATTTCTGCTGAGCTTTCCACCTCCTCTCCTTAGGATAGGGCTTTCTGCACTACTTTCCATACTGACAAACATCACACAGTTTCAAATCCCTTTGTATGCCAGGTAATTCATCTACCATATTTTCTGATGCCATCTTGACAAGTGAATTGTAATTCACATGTCCAAACCTTCTGTGCCACAATTCTGACATATTCACTTCACCATAAAAGCCACTATGCTCAGTTTCCATTAAATTCAATGGATAACATCTGCTCTTCATGGCTACTGTCAAAATTTCAGCACCTGTTCTGCCAAATATAGTGCAGGCTTTACCTTTGAATAGCAACACATACTTGTTATCAGTCAACTGACCAACACTCAACAGATTTTGCTGTGCATCAGGTACAAAGTACACATAAGAAATTGATTTCAATCTTTTTGGAGTTTTCACTGTAATAGTACCTACTCCAAGTATCTTCAAAAACATACCATTGCCAATTTTCACCTTGACGTTAAAACTCTTATCAAGCTTACTAAACAGTTTCTCATTTCCTGTAATGTGGTTAGAACTACCACAATCAATCAACTAGGTATTACTTTTAGCTGAATCAACATCAACTTTAGCCATGAACAGTACTTCCTTAGACTCAGTAACTTCCTCAGCTACTGCTGCTTTGTTATCTCCTTCAACCTTTTTCACTTTGCAAACCCTCTCTACATGACCAAGCTGATTACAACCACTACACTTCACATGAGGTCGCTACTAGTAGTATTTAGGTGTATGATTGCTCTTTTTACAATGAGGACAAGAAGGATACTTGTCCTTCATTTTCCCTTGCTTATCATCACCTCCTTTACTGTACTTTGGCTTCTTAGAACTCTCACCCTTGCTTCGTCAGCCTTTGGTCTTAGTTACCAAAGCATTTTCAATAGAAACTTCACACCTGAGAGCTCTCCTTTGCTCTTGAGCAACCAAAGCACCAACTAGTTCTGTCACGACCCAGAACTCCCATCGGGCCAGTGACAACCGCCGCGACGTCTCGATAGGCATTCATTACCCCGAATGTCGATCAAAACCTTGCAAGGCTCTCGTATCAACTTTCGCATCTTCCCGATGAGCGACAATTATTAAATCTCACGTTTCATGAAATCAATAGTCGTTTCCAAATCAAAATAATAAAATATTATTTTCTGGCTCACAGGGGCATTTTCATCATTTTTCTTCGAAAATATCGAAACTTGCCAAAAACATGGTGTAAAAGATAAATATGTTCATACATACTTTAAATCAGATAACTGAAGTATAAAATTACTTTTACAGTGACACGTGGGCCCCCAACTGACCAAGAAAGTGTAGGGCTAATAACCCTTACTTTCTAGGATGCAACTCCGAGATTAATTCTCGTCTTAATCAACTATCAACAAACTGTCCTGAGCTTCAAAAATGGATAGAAAGTGGGGTGAGATTACATAATCCCAGTGAGTAAACAGATACCATCTAAACCATCTAAAGTCAAGTAAATAGAGACAAGTAAGATATTTCATTTCAGTATGTTTTTCATAACATCAATAATCAATTTACTCAAATAATCAACTTGGCTTATGTATTTCACAAAACTTGGCTCCTGCCAAAATCATTCCCGAGGATGCCTTGGCCTAAGCATCTGACCGAGTCCACCAAGGCTGTTAAATATCTTTACATCTGAAATTCTAGCCATACCTTGGCGTTGGCTGAGTCTCACTCTCACGCGGTGGTCCACGTGAAGTGCACTCAAAAAGCCTACCTCAGGAGATACCCTACGCGCCTCTACGACTGAGGTGAGAATATAAAGGAGTTTACCGTGCCCCTATAATAGGCTGGTCCACGGAACCTTGCCATTGCAGTAGCTAATCTTTATTTTATCTACCACCTGATTTATAAAATTCTTATTTGCATGACATGGCAATTTATCGCAATCAGCCTCTCAAGGCTGACTACATAGTATATATAATTTTGATACAAACACAAACTTTGCCATTCATGCTCACATATTGCTATAAGCCATATAATTTAAAACACAATTTATAACACAAGCGGGCAGTCTCCAATCACTCTATTTTCAAAACCAGTATTCAATTTTCTAGAAAATCTATAAAATCATTTTATAAAATCACAATTTCTCCTAAAACACAGTAATTTACCATTGAAACCCATTTTTCATAAAATCATACAATTGTATAAAACTACTCTAGATAATTAAGATGATAATAAGTTCACTCACAGTTTTCGAAAACTAAATTCGGGTACTCCAACTATTACTCCTCGAGTGCGATTTCTTTGCCCTTGCTAGAGGATTCGCCACCTTGACAAATTGCACAATTAAGAGGTTTACTACTTTGGTACTAAACCAAAAAAAACTAATTTATACTACTAATGCATGGTATGAAGTGCAAAATGTCTAAATTTTGCCTAAACGTGGTGTTAGCCTATTTCGGTCTTTTACCCGATAAATCGATATACGCGTCCGTTTAAACTCCAAATTATTTTTTTTTAGTTTCTATACCTCAATTGCACCCAAATTGACTTAATGTCTCTCAGTGTGGTGCAAATTATCAGTCCTGACAACAAATTACGAAAATACCCCTAGTGGGTAAAAATTCGTATTTTTGCTCTGAAAATTCTTATTATTTTTCTAGGCTCATAATTCATCATTATTCATCATAATTCCTCAAATAAACATCAAGATAAGCAGCCAATATTTCCTTTGAAAATTTGGCATAATGGATTTCAATGGGAGAAAATTATTTCTCTAGCTTATTTTTGCTATATTTCAATATAACCTAACTAAAATCACTTAATTCAATTAAAATCAACCAAAACTCAAGCTCAAAATTTCATCCATGGAGGTTTGGCCAGCATGGGTGTCCATCCCCACTTTCTAATTTTGCATGGAAATGAGAAAAAATGCATGGGTAGTGAAAATCACAAGGAAAATCAATGAAATTTACCTTTTTAATGCTTGATTTCTTGATTTCTCTTGATTTTCCCCAAATTTTTCAGCTAGGGTTCTTATTTCTTTTCCTCCTTTTCTCTCCTGGTTTGGATGGCTTGAAGAAGATGAGAATTCTGGAAATTTTGACCTTTTTAAAGGCTAAAATAATATAATATTATTTTATTCATTTTTTTAATGTTTTATTAATTGTTTAAATTCTAGCCATCCATATGTTTCCAAATTTTCAGCATACACTTGTCCCACATATCCATAGCTTAGATAAAATTCTCAGACTTATCCAAAGTCTTGGTGGAGTAATTTTTGAAATTTACACTTTTGCCCCCGTAAAAGTCAAAAATTACATTTTTACCCCAAAAATTGAAAAATTGCCCATAGACATATTTTTCATCCCTTATACTCATACCATTTTCCAATTTGTCAAATTTGATCTAAATTCTCTCAAAATCTCAAATTTTATCCACGGGTGGTAAAATTACGATTTTGCCCTTACACTCCAAAAATCACCGGAATTAAACTTTTTCACTGCAAAACCCTTAAGTTATACTTCAATAAGTCTAATATAATCAATCTTAATCAAACGGGATTAAAAAATCTTCTTTTTTTTTTATAAAAAATTTCATATTCGTCTTTAGGTGGTAAATTATCATTTTACCCTTAGAATACTTAAAGTCCGGATTAACTCCAAATCGGATCTCAAACTCTGAATCCTCATTTTGAATAAATGCATGGGTTTTAGTTTTCTCAAATTCATCATTGATTCTCTATTTAAATTAGTTCAAAACTTATTTAACTGAACCGTACCATTTGGGGCAATACAGTCATTTAACTTATTTTTTGGGGCAATTCAATATACAAACATGCTATCCAAAGCATGTGAATGATATATCACAAATAATTTAGGGTCGGGTGTTACAAGTTCATTAACAGAAATTTTAGTTAAATCTTTAGAATCTTCTAGAGAAGAGATTTTAGCTTCAAATCTCTCTGGAATACTAACCAAAATCTTGTTCATTACTCTCTTATCACTCACATCTTCTCCTAATTGCCTTAACTCATTTACTAACCTCAACAATTTATCAGTATAATCCTGAATGCTATCTTCTTCCTTCATCTTCATAAGCTTAAACTGCGTAGACAAATTCAACACTTGCATTGTCCTAGTTCGATCACTACCCTAGTATTCCTCTTTCAAACTATCCCAAACAACCTTAGGATCCTCATAATTCATGATTTTTGCAAAAATAGATTCCGAAACAGCAGACTGTAAATAGATTAATGCTTTATACCTCTTAGCTACATCTTCATTGTGTTGTTTGATCTGTGCCAAAGTAGGATTTGCATGCCTCATCACAGGAGCTTCACCAGACTCAATTGACTCCCACAAATCAAATGCCTTCAGGTATGTTCGCATCTTCACAGCCCAAAAGGGATAATTCACTCCAAAAAAAATAGGAGGTGAACCAGCACTGAAACCAGTGGTTGCCATTTAGATTTGAGGAAGATACACTCAAGAATGAACAATCAAATTACAAGTCCCTTAAGAATAAGAGCTCTGATACCATGTAAGATTTTATAAGTGTTTATGAAATCCAGAATAAAAGAGGAGAAGCAGAGAAAGTAGAAGAAAATTCTAAACAGAGTAGTGAGAAATATATTCTGGGAAATCATCACAATGTTTAATACATCCCTTAGTATTTATATGAGCAGTTTTGAATTCAAAATCTGCCCAGATCCACAAAAATAGCAACGGTTTTCAAACCAAAATGAATCAAGCCTGAACTCAGCTTACATTCATCATGAAGACCAGTGCCCAACAACCAGATTAACAAATTGGAAAACAAACTTGGCTTAAAGCCTTACAAAAAAATACAAAACGACACCGTAACAATAAAACATAAAAAAAACTAAGCAAAACGATAAACTTCAACACTGTTTCATTAACAAACATATCAGTACAATCAAAACAACTCCTGCTTGCTGCGTTTTAATTCCAACAGCTGCTTCAAAATATCTTTGCAACCTGCCATCTGATCCTTTCTTCTACCACAATTCACAGCTTTTCATCTACCAAATAAAGATCACCTTTCTAACACCAGGGATAAAACTGGATTAGTTCTATGTAGTGAGGAAACTCATGAGAGGTTTAAATATGTTAGTAACAACTTTCATCAACACTTTAAAAACCATTGAAAAAAGACTTTTAGGTCTAAACTGATTTATTAACATTGGAGCCTTAATCTTGGGAATCAAGACTATTAGAGATTTACAAAATCTGGATTAATTTCTGCTCCCTTAAAAACGACTTTCACAAACTGCACTCTGTTTTTGCCCACCACTTGGCACTGGGGCTAAAAGAAAAGAGTTGGAAAACCATTAATACTTGGTGCTTTCAAAGTTTTCATTTCAAATAAAGCTTTTTTAACCTCATTCTCATCCACTGGTTTTATAAGGTTATTCAATGACGAATCATCTAATCTGGGAAAGACTCTTTTTATGGGAAAAAGAGGAAGGCTGTTATCCTCTTTGGAATACAAAAGTTTGAAAAAGTTAATAGCTTGGTGCTTCAGAAGTTCCTGATCTGCTTACCAATCTCCATTTGATAATCGAAACCAGTACTGATCGTGAGCTTACTTCTCCTATTAGTGGCTATGATGTGAAAATAACTAGTATTTCTGTCACCAAAAGTAATCTAGTTTGATTTGGCTTGCTGCATCTAGAATAATTCTTCTTATTATAGGATAGTTTCATATTCTAAATGCAACTCTTCCTCTAATTTAATAAGGAAAATGGATCATCTGATTTCAAGAGATTTTTCAATCCCACTTAAACGTGCCAAGAGTCACTTTTTTCAATATAATATAGTCCTAAAGACTGTTATGTTCCACTCTTTGGCTTTAGCTGCAAACATAGCCATGGCACAGTGAACACTTGACGAACCTTCCTAAGCGCTTTCAACAAAATTCTTGAAATCTCCATGGGTTAACTAAGCATCCTGAAACTGAAAAGACAACTTGATGGAAAGGAATAACTGCCATGAAGTTTAACTAATAACGGCCTGTGATCAAAACTAATCCTTAGCAAATGGTGGATGAATGGTTCTAGATATTTAAGCCTCAATTTCCAATTATATAAGCATTTATCCAACCTTTTAGAGACCAACCCCCGATTCTAGGCAAATTTAGGGCCCTTAAAACCAAGGTCAAGCAAGCCAACATTATTAATAAACTGTTGAAATAAAGTACAAGGTTTGCTACCTCGTGGAACTCCCCCAAATTTCTCATGACTGTATAAAAAAGAATTGAAATCGCCCACTAAGAGCCAAGGTCCAATGATAATGGTTGCAAACGAATTCAACTCTTCCCATATCATGCATATGATAGTAGGTGAGGGATTACCATAACTTGTAGAGAAAAACCAAAATTCACACTGCTTGTCTTCAATGGTTATATGGACACATTGATTATGATTCTTCATAATTGTTAGCTTCACTTCGACCTTCCACAAACACCATATTCCCCCTGAGAAGCCCACTGACTTTACACGGTGTGAGTAATCAAAGCCTATTTTCTTAATAATTTTATTAGTTGACCTCTTACTTGTGCGTGGCTCCAATAAAATCAGCATATTTATTGAATGAGACTTTACCATATCCTTCACCACCTTGATGAAATTTTTATCACTTTCCCCTCGGCAATTCCAAGTGCATAATTTGATTGTCATGATCAATAGAAAATTAGTAAACATAAATATAAAACAAGTTCGTTATACTGACCTGTTGTCTCCATTTGACATGGGTGCCTCATTCATACCAAAAGCTGGTTCCTCATTAACTAATACTGGTCCAATATTCACCTCAGTTCTAATGAGACAAGAGGCATCCTCTCCCATTAATGTTGCAACCTGACGACTTGGCTTAGAAGAAGTCAATATTTTTCCTCTTGCCTTTTTCTTTAATGAAAAACGACTCAATTTTACAATACTTTTCCCGTCAGTGGGCTTTTCTTCCCATCTTGATAAATGCACACCACCCCGTCATTCTGTTGATTGTATTGTTTACGTTGTTCTATTAAAATGCTTGGCCTCAGATGATGAGTTGGAACATTGACCACCGAATTTTTTGCGAGCTCTAACGTGGTTGTTAAATGAATGACACCTCGAAAGGTCCACTTCCATGTTACTATCATGCTTCTGGTTGACTTTAACATTCTTCAGTGCTTCATTATTTTTTTGTGGGGACAGCTGCTGCTCAATAGAACTTCTTGCCTTTTTTTTGTCTTTCTCAATCTCGTTTTCTTCTTTATTATCAACCACATTGCCAATGTCTACAGTCACTTTATTAACGACAGGATTACCTTGGACTACTTTTTTGCCAACACTAATCAGTTCTTTGTGACTAGCGATGACATTTGTAGTTGTTTCTTTTGACAACTTATCACTTAATCTTTCCTCGATGGTTGAGTCATTCTGACCTTCATTAGTAGTATCATGAAGCATTTCCTCCAAAATACTAAATCTGAAGCCTTTGTGTTCAACACAGTTTATGGTAGCTGTCACCCTCTTGTTGATTTGCAAATCATTTGCTCTCTGTTTCTCTTAGAAGCAATCATCCAAGGTCCATATATAGACTCCTCGGTCTCTGTTGCTTGGTTAGATTCTTGAGAATACTTTTTTGATTTCGGACTTGTAAATTGTTTGGTACAAACCTCCATGGTATGCCTGTACATGCCACAGTTGAAACAGATTCCAAGTAATCAGTCATACTCAATTTGCTGTAGTTTGTCATTTAAGTAAAAACTCTATAGTAAAGGCTTTGAAAGATCTAACTCTACAGTCACATGAGGAAATTCACCTCGTTTACCAGTAGTGGGATTATAATCAATTTTGAGCATTCTCCCAATTAAAGAAACTACTTTACGAAGGATAACTTTGTGGTATATATGTAATGGCATTCCCGAAGATCGAACCCATGCCGCCATGGTTGAGATGTTATGCATGTCATGGGAATACGTTGGTGTCCAGAGATGCACCATTAAGTAGTGCCCTAAACCATCCACGAGCCATTTACTAGTGCTCTTAGAGAGTCATCCCTTTTTTGGAATCTAATCAGGTAGTTGTTTTTATCTAGATCTACGATATTGTATTTACCCGTAGGTTTCCAAAACAGAATAATCTTCTCACTTAGGGTTTTATATGACAATGGTCGACCCAACAGTCTCACCATGACAGATTGTTGCCACTTCTTTGCCAATACTTTTTGTGTTCAATCCAAAGCTGTGACTGAGGGAATGCCATCGATCGAACCAAAATGGACTTTGTCATTTGATTCAAAATCCTCAAACCTCTTCCGCCATGTTCGTATCATCTTCATCCATTGATTCATCCTCATTATCGGAGTCTACATTAGGATTTGTCTTTTCTCCTTTAGAGTTAATTAGAACATCTTTAAAAGAAGGGTTGCTATGAATAACCATCTGGTCACCAAATATTGAAACCTCATCATTATCTGTCATCAGGGATGGTAGGATTAGGGTTTTTTTGCAAGATAGTTGTTGGTGCAAGTGCTGTTGATGTAGGCACCATCATTCTTCTTTTTTCACAAAAATTTTTAATTCAAGGACTTATTTAAGATTTGATAAATTTTTATTTAATTTAATTTTTCAAATTTTCATACAAACTTAAAAAGAACCACTCATTCCTATAATTAAGTAACTTCTTTCTCTTTCACTTTATTTTTCTCATTTATTTTTAGTTTCCTTTCACTTATTTTTTTTCCACTCACATGGTGGATGCGGCTAATTAAATCTAGTTAATTTAAAAGTCCAAATTATCATCATTATACCTAGCATAGTTATCAGAAACATTCAAAAAAATGCCCCAAAAAAGTATTAGGTTGTTGACTCAATGGTTCAATCCTTGGGTCAACGGTTCAATGAAATATTTAATTTTTTTGTTTTAATATATAATAATGATATATTTAAATGATAAATGTTTTAAGAATATGCACAAATATAAGAGTGCTTTTCATAAATGGGCCTCAGGCATAAGGTGTTTTTGAGAATGGTCATCTTTATAATTTTAACTGTTTTTAGTCAAGAGCAAAAAAAATGGACAAAATTGTCCTTAATGAAACTGACCCATTCGCTAGGCTCCGCGCCTAAACCCGAAACCTATTAACGGGTCATGTATGTCCTTTATGTGGACCATAACTCTTTAGTTTTCATAGAGAGACCGTACATATCCTCAGAAGCAAGTCTGCAAAAGCATTTCTCGACAATTCAACTTTCGAGCATTTTGGTAGTGGTAGGAGCCTTTTGGAGTGGTTATTATTTGTACAAAGGCAGTTCACATATTGAGTAGTGTGACGAAGTTGACATTACGTTGAGAAAGGTATAATATTTTTTTATGAATTATTTTATTTTATTTTGAACCATGTGGAGGTTTTTGACAAAATGGTTATTGTTCATGTTTAGGGTTAAGGTTTTTGAGCATAAACCTATGCATATTGCACGTTCATATAGATATTTTTGTTGTTTGAAATTTTTGAATACAAACATGAAGGTGGTATTGTTAGTGTTGTTGGGGTGGAAAGGTGACCGGCCATGCGTCACTAGTTGATATGTATGTGTTAGGAATTCGGTTGATGGTTTAGATATTACGTGAGTGAGGGTGTGCTTTGGTGGTTGGCACCTTTTGCGTGAGTGAATTTTGGCATGGGGTCACTTTGGGGTTGCTTGATTGAAAAAAGGTTTAATTTAGCGTGACTGATTAATAGGTCATTGGGTGACTAATTTCTATGTTATTGCGTGAATATTGTTTAGGTATGGAATCAGTTAGTGTGTGCGTGATTCGATTAGCTGTTCTTAGAATTGCATGACTTGTTTATAAATCATTGCGTGATTTAATGTTAGTAATTGCGTGACTAATTGATTGGGCATTACGTGACTATTGTTGTAGGAAATTGCACGAGTGTCATAACTGCATGAAATTTTTTTGCATGGGTTCATTCTGTATTATTTTTCTGTAATGCTTTAATGTGTATATGTTGATTTACTTAATAATCCATGCTCCACACTTGGATTAATTATTCTGTTTCAGGGATGTCTAAAAACAGTTAAAAATATTGTTAGGGTTATTTTTTGAGTGAGCTTATGAGGAGGGCTATTTCTCAGATATTCCTCTAGTTATTTTGTTAATCTACAATGATGGTATTGACATGACTAAAATGGGAATGTTATCTATTTTATGTTGCAGATGGCCAGCACAGGAACAGAGCAGGAAAATGTGGAGTCCTTGCTTTGTGTGCAGAGGCACCGGTGGGAGTTTAATGCAGGCATTAACATCCACTGTAAGTGGTTGCATCTACACGTGATACGTGAGATATTGTGTCAAGTGAACAAGCTGGAAAGATTTAAGAGAACATGCTTTGGGCACATGATGGATGTCGAAGCAGACAAGAGTTTATTCTGCGCCAGTCTAGTGCACAATCTAATACTGCGCAGAATCAACGAACCTGACACCACAGAGGTAGAGTTATGGTTCGCAATAGGGAAAATGAAGGCCCGTTTTTCAAAAGGGAGTTCTGTCTGGTGACAAGACTAAAGTTTGGTCCCCTACCAACCTTTATTGTCAATCCCTATGAGGCCCTCCCTAGAGGAATTCACCTACAATATTGGGGACTTGGGAAGGAGGTGAAGATCCAACAAGTTTTAAACATGTTCAAGGGAGAGCAGTTTCAGCAGGAGGGAGACGTAAGCAAGATGGCCCTTGTATTGATCGTGACCAACGTTTTATTTAGTCAAGACTACAGACGATCTGTCGTTCCATGGTTGTTGTCGCTGGTCAAGAACATCGACGAGTGGAATGCATTCCCATGGGGTACATACGTTTGGAGTTTGATCATGGATTACTTGCTGAGGGGTTTCGAACCTTCTGCTGCAAGCGAAGCAAATAAGAAGCGCTACCACCTATACGAATTCATATGGGCTTTTCAAGTAGTCTGCCATAGCCTAATGTTTATCATTGTCATTATTATTTTTGCATAATAATTTATGAGGTGACTAAAAATGTTACATAACTGATGTGCAGTTTTAGGCATTGGAAGCAATACCTATAATCAGAAGCTTGTTCGGAAGGTAGCGACAGTCCAAACAGGTTTGGCCAAGAATGCTTAAATGGCATTGTGACGAGAGGCCTACAGGGTTCCACACCAATATTGCAAGTTTAGAGAGAGAGGGCAAGGTGAGTAAAGAAACCATATTTTTTTGGGGCCTGATTAAATTTTATTTTTATTGTCATAGGGTAACAAGGGTTATGCCTAATGGCAATGCATGTTTTGGTGCAGTTGTGGGTAGTGAGGACGTTGGAGCCAACGATAGAAGAGATGTTGATCGCATACTGGGCAGACATTGAGGTCAATATCTCCGAGGGGCAACAATACATTCCATTATGAAAGTTAGAGTGTCGCCCATAATTCTGTCCCCAATAAAGGAGGAAAATAACGGACCATAAAGGGAATAGTCTAGTATGAGGAGCCGTTAAGTGGAGACGTACCCCGGACGAGGAGGTCCATTCCGATTTTGGTGCTACTGAGGCACCTCATTCTCTTCCTGCAGCTGTTCATGGTGTTTCTCCCGCTGCTCTTCCTCTTGCTTCTACTGCTGCCCTTCCTCTTGCTTCAGGTGCTAGCCCCCATGCTGAGCCGCGTAATTGGGCGCTGCATTCGCAGATGATTACGAGCATTAAGCAAGAGCTGCAAAAGATGCGGACACAATGAAAGAAAGACCTTCAGTCATTGTAGATGAATATGCAGATGCAGTCAATGCAGTTGGAGATTCAGCAGTCAATGCAGTTGGAGATCCAGCGGTCGATGCAGATGTAGTCAATGTAGTTAGAGATCCAGCAGTCAATGCAATTGGAGATCCAGCGGGCGATGCAGATGCAGACGTAGTCACTGCATGAGCATATCCAGCACTTACTGCAAGGGCTGGAGGATCAGATTGTCGATCGGTTGATCAACCGTTTTGAGGTATGAGGTTTTACATTATTCATCGCGTGAGTTATAACATGTACGATGTATACGCTGTTCTAATGTGTTTGATTTTGTTGATCGTTTAGGGTCGAAGCTCACCTCCCGGTAGCTTGATTGAACATCATCCTACGCCTATCCCATTTTCGGTAGAGGCAGCCCAACATTCTCAGCCCACACCTTCTCCCGAGGCTTCACCTCCTCCGTTTGAGGTCGAAGAGGTACCTCATCTTGCGAGTAGTGGAACTACAACTTCCGCGCGTCCTGCTCCTGTCCTAACTCTAGCAAAGGGCCCCCCGCATGGTGAGATCAGACCTTCTGCTAAGCGTCCACCTCGGCCTGAGCCTGAAGATGCATGTGTGATCTTGGCTAGCAAATACCTTTGAAGCCTGTATGTTAACCTGCTGTTAGTCTAGCGTAAAGTAAAAAATGATTTGAAGGACAAATATGAGTCCTTTTTGAAAAACGACCAAGCCAAGTAAAATGAAAACAATAGACCATATTAGGGTCAAAGATTCTAGGATATTTATTAAACAGTCCGCAATACTAAAATTTTAATATAACTCTATTTTAAATTTGCAGGGTTAACATTCTGGGCATCGAAGGGTAGGAAGGCCCTGAATTTTTTCAACGATTGGAGATGCTGACAGAGTTGATGGACACCCAACAGATTGATGCATGCATCGGTGTGTTGTGTAAGCGAGCAGGCGAGCACCATCCACAACACTACAAGCAGAGAATATTGATCGTTGACACCATATTCTATGCAAGTATATTATATTTTACTGAGTTGTAATTATTCAAATGTATGGGGTTTAGGATTGCTTAATTGCATCTAACTATTGTGCATAACGTAATTGACAGCTTATTTTGCTCCATCTGAGCAAAGAAATGTAGCCTTCCCCCACTGATAAGACATTCAAGCCGAGTGAAGTGGTTATGCCAGATGAGCTGCTTGAGTATGCAAAGGGTGGGAGACCTCCGTGGGGTTTGCCATGGCATGAGGTTGACGCAATTCTCGTACCATGCTTTTTCAACGACCACTAGGTGGTAGTGCGCGTTAACTTGTTGAAATGGACTATGATGTTAGTGGACTCATCGTACGGTCGAAAAGAAGCACTGAATTCTGGCTTGCGTGATAAGTAGATGAGTCCACTAACATCATTGTTTCCCATTATATGCCATCGGGCGGGCTACTTTGTCAGCTCGCACTGTCAAAAGTGAGGTTTGACGTGGATGAAATATAGGTTAAATGAGAAGACCCCGATATAGCAAGATTCGCACAGTTACGGGGATTGAGTTATAGCCTCGTTGCAGTGGTTGATCGGCTTGGAGGATCAGACGCTGAAGGCAAATGCCATAGAGGGCATTCGAACAAAGTTTGCCGTTGAGATTTTTGCCAATAGCTTAAGTTGTTAAATTTTTGAATTTGTTTATTCTTTTTCATTCTGTAATTAACACTAACATTATTCTGTATCATCTCCATATTATTCTTTGTTGTATCATTTACATATTATTCTTTGTATTCATTCATGTGATATGCATACGGGTTCAATAAGAACAACATTGTTTTTTTCTTATTCATATTGTAAAGTCTGTTAGTATTTTACACAATTTACATGACAACGTTCATTCGTTTGCATATGCCAACCCCCCTTTGCTTCTTTACTTTACAACCTATATGACATGTTGAATTGCATTGCGTGACATAGGGTTGTAAGTAGTTGCTATTGAATGGCGTGAATGGTGTGGATGGAATCGCGTCACCAGTTGATATTGATTCGTGGGAGTATTTGTTATGGAGTCACGCGAGTACTAAATTTTGAATCACATCAGTTGTTAATATGGAATCGCATCACTAATCCACTTGGAATCGTGTTAGTAGTAAATATGGGTCGCGTGTGTGAGACCTCAACCCCTATAGGCTCATAATTATGCATAGACGCAATAACACGGGCCAGGGGTAGTTTCATCATTTTCTCCAAAAAGTTCCCAGAAGAAGGTTTTATGGTATTTTAAGGTCTAAATAGGCATAATAAGATATTTTGGGTGCCAAGGAGACAAGAGAAGGTAAGAAGAAATTTTTAGAATAAAATAATATTAAAATATTAATATTTTATTCAGTGTCAAATTTTAAGTTTTCTTAAACCCGAGTAGTTTAGATCATTGTGGACCTTGTCCTAGTGTCAAAAGAATAAAAAGATTGCACAAAAGATGGGAGAAAAACAAGTTAACTTGCTAAAGGGCATTTTTGTAATTTTCAAGAGAATTGGATAAGCTTGGACTATAAGCTTCTTGCTTCTAGCAGCTTCTCACATCTTTTCCAGCAGCTTTTCTCCTTCTTCTTCTTCTTCTTTTCATGTTGCTTCCATCCTCCATGGAAGCTTGATATCAAGCTTTATAACCTCTCCCAAAATAGCTTAAATTTTCATGTTTCAGTGCACCTTTTTATGGAAACTTTGTGCTCTTCCATTCTCTCACTTCCAAACCCTTGAAAAAAAAAATCTTGTTTTCATGCTTTCTCTCACTAGCTAGGTATTTAGAGAGAGAAAGAAAGAAAAAAAAAGGCCCTATAATAGCTTGGGAATTGTTGGAAAGAATTTCAAAGTTTCAAAACCATCAAGGTGAGTAGTAAATTAGCATTGGGTTCTGAATGTTGATAATGTTTAGTGATTGATTGGTAAATTTATTATTGAGGTTGTGTATTGACTTTATTGTGACTAGGATAGTGGGAATAGATAGCCATTTAAAATGGCAATTGAAAGCTAGCTAAGGGGTAGCTTTTAGGGTTTATAAGTATGAATTGACATTATGGTGATGTTAATTTGATGGTAGGTTCCAACGAAGCCCCATTATCCCAATTAGACCATTAGAGGAGTTAGGATCGACTAAAGGCTCAAATAATACCGGTGAGTGAACTTGCATTTCAAAAATCGTTTTGGGAGACATAATTGTATTGGTATGAAACATTGAATGATTTATTCTAACTTGTCTTTAAAAACGTGTGCCTTGGGAACAAGCCTTTGACAAAATATTTTGATGTTGTGAAAATGTGAAATGTGTAAAAGAATGGACCTATGTGCTCCTATACTGTGTTGATATATGTATATATGTGTGTGTATGAATAATCTTGTGTGATGATGATGACCCGACTATGTGCGAGTAGGGAGTGCACATAGGCCGATGATGATGATGACCCGGCTATGTGCGAGTAGGGAGTGCGCATAGGCCGATGGTGATGATGACTCGGCTATGTGCGAGTAGGGAGTGCACATAGACCGATGATGATGATGATCCAGCTATGATGATGAATGAAGTGGGATGGTGTATTTGTTGATATATGTTGATATATGTATATGTGATAGCAAGTTTATGATTATAATATGTGATTGTTTTGAATGTCGATAACTTGATTATTGCTGATGTGTTCACTTTGATGTGCAATATGGTAGGGATGGATTTTGTGGCATGTGAAAACCCCTTATTTGTCATTTGCCCTGAATCTCACTGCAGTGAAAATAAATCTCGCTGCAGCGAGAAACTCTCAGGTTTTAGTGCAATGCTTTCACTTTGATGAAGATTTTGACCATCTTCCCTTTCGAACTGGGAAAGATGGTAAACATAAAAGTTGTAGCCCTGCCTTTTAGCTTTCTAATGATTTAACAAGCATGTCAATTGGACCCATGTAGTGGAAGATATGCTTGAAAACTCGAACCATATGCAAACCGAGAATACCTTTTTCTGCAGTGAGAAACGTGCTGTCACGCTCAGGTTTTGATATAATTTCCTCCACTCCCTTATCTTCATGATTGAGCATGGGTCTTTGTAATACTAAGAGTCCACTGATCAATGACCAAAACAAGGGGGTTTGGGAAAGAAATTATACCAAATTGCATTGTTTTCAAAACAAGTGCATCACGATTTCCAAATTCTTCCTTATCAATTGCTTGTTCCCTTTCTTGTTCACTCACTAGGTTTATACTCACCGTTTTCAACTTCATGTTTTCAGATCACGAGATAACTGGTAGCTAGATCGAGGTGTCTTCGTACATTCGACCCTTAGTAGGTGTCTCGACATTCAGTAGCTGTATATTCGTCCGAGTCTCTCTGCTAGAAGTCGAATACTCTTTTTGTTGTGTATAGGTAAACCCAATGTAAATTATTAAGCTATATGTTCAGACAATATATGTATATTTCAATGAGTAAGCCACTAGGAGATGGCAATGTCTATCACTATTTTGATTCAAAGTTATGAAATGTGACTTAGCAATATTGATGGAAAAATGAGCAGGATAATAGATAGGCTTGCTTGGGCTTAATAGACTATGTTCATTGGGCCCTTGCGCCAGTCATGGCCCGAAATTTGGGTTGTGATAGCGTGAACCGTTAAGATTTAAAATTACGTGAGTATTTGATATTTACTCCCGTTAGTAGTAAATATGGAGTGTCGTTACTAGTTAATATGGAAGCGCGTGACATGACTATTTTGTAGAATCGCGTCACTAGTTTATATTGACTCGCGTGAGTAATATATGTGGAGTGGCGTGGTGTTAGTAGTTATTATGGAATGGTGTGAGTATTTATTCTAAAATCGCGTGAGTAGAAAAATTGAGTCACATGACTGTAATTATGGAATTGCGTTACTAGTTGATATCGATTCGCGTGAGTAGTATATATTGAGTGACGTAATGAATTCATATTGGATCGCGTGACTAGATGATATGGGATCGCATGACTAGTTGCTATTGCATCGCGTGACTCACCTATTCTGTGTCATGTTCTTCGAATAAGGGTAAGCCAATTATCATCGATAATATCAAACCATAACTCAACGGGAAGACTGCAATATGAAAGAAATGGTTGGAAGCTATTTTATGCCCTTGTTGTTTTTTTATTACAAAGGTCTACATTAAGAACAACTATTAGTATTATTATACATCATTTTCTGGGCAAAAATATGAAGCAGGATGCCAAAATCAATCACGTAAATATTATAAAATATTTTGTGCTTTATTTAATGGTTTACAAAGAAAAACAAATTATGAAGGAGTACAATGAATTTGATGATCCAACAAATGGGCTAAGTACTCTAACTGGAATTTTATGATCCAACTGGCATTTTTTTACATAAGGGGAATTGTAGTCAACTATAGGATAAATATCTAATTTTTTTCAGCACTTTCTCCTCACTTCTAGCAGCTTCTGCTTCGTCTTTTTCCCATCCTTCTACTTCAATAAACGTTCAGTTGTTCTGGACCTGCCTGAGTATCGAAAGCTTATCAATATATCGATAGCTGCTTTGAAAGTGGATGGAACTTGTATGAAAGAGCAAACTGAACTGTCTGGTTGGGGAATGAAAAGTAATATACACAAGATGTCCATATGGAAGAGAAAACCTTCAAGTCCCATGTTCAATTGTTTTGGACCTCCATTGTTCCCCAACTAGTTCCAGCGGCCCCACCATTAGACTTGAAGGTTTTCTCTTTTATATGGACATCTTGTGTATCTTACTTTTCATTCCTCAATCAGACAGTTCAGTTTGCTCTTTCATACAAGTTCCATCCGCTTTCAGATAGAAATCTTGTGTTTTAGATTTGCTTTTCTGCTGGAATATGAGCAACTAGTCCCTCAAACTAAAAGGCACCTCTTCCTCTTTGGAGGCTACCTTTTTCCCCTTCTCGACTCTTGGATCTCTGGACATCAGTTTTCATTTATCTGAGATTGATTAAGATAATTGAATTTGATTCAAATGGTTAATGGTTCCCTTTATTTATAGGCATGAATGCTGATTCTTCGTTTTCTACACCCATATGAGTGTAATGAAGGGGGACTGAATTGGTTATTAAGTACTTGTTCGGCTTGCCCTTTCATCTTATCTACCTCTTAAAAGCAAAAGCCATGCCAAACATCATTCGTTTGCATATGCTAACCCCTTTTGCTTCTTTACTTTATAGCCTACATGACATGTTGAATTACATTGTGTGACATAGGGTTGTAAGCAGTTGCTATTGAATTGCGTGAATGGTGTGGATGGAATCGCGTCTCCAGATGAAATTGATTCGCAGGAGTATTTGTTATGGAGTCACGCGAGTACTAAATTTTGAATCACGTTAGTTGTTAATATGGAATCGCATCACTAATCCACTTGGAATCGTGTGAGTAGTAAATATGGATCGCGTGAACCGTTAAGATTTAGAATTGAGTGAGTATTTGATATTTACTCCCGTTAGTAGTAAATATGGAGTGGCGTTACTAGTTAATATGAAAGCGCGTGACATGACTATTTTGTAGAATCGCATCACTAGTTTATATTGACTCGCGTGATTGGATATTATGGAATTACGTTACTAGTTTATATGAAGTTGCGTGAGTAGTATGTATATAGTGGCGTTATGAATTCTTATTGAATCGCGTGACTATATGATATGGGATCGCGTGACTAGATGATCTTGCATCGTGTGACTCACCTATTCTGTGTCATGTTCTTCGAATAAGGGTAAGCCAATTACCATGGACAATATCAAACCATAACTCAACCTCAAGCACCATCATAACAAAATATCGAGTTAAAGAAAACAAAATACCATAAGTGAATTATGAAATACAAACTATAGTATCCATAATCCAGTTAACCCACAACTCTCAAATATGAATGTTCATCTGGAATGGTTGACTCAGCCAGAAAATATGACAACTGACTTCTTTTTTCTCTGAGGTTAATGTCAGAGAAACTCATTTGAGGACAGTCAATTCTGTTGCGCTTCTGCTGCACGAACAGCTGTATCTGTTCTTTGCATTAGAAGATTCTCAACATTCTGTATCCTCAATTCCAATGTGTGCATTGTAGCAGTTTGATTATTGAGTTTCTCATCAATCCTTAGAAGCATATTATACATCACATCATTGAAAACATGAACTCTAGACTGTTGTTTGAATGGAGTATCATGGGCAGGATGAACTGGGCTGCCTTCGACAAAGTTCGATGGCTCATCAAGACTCAAGTCATATCCCCTTTTCACGAGCCATCAAAACGAGAGATTACGAGGCCTGCGACTGGTCTAATCGGCTAGATACCTATTGCTCCATATCCCTTTCTTCTTAACTAGAGTTGATATGATGTTCCAATATGGAAGGGTTGTCTCTTCTCGCATGACAACTTCTTTCATTCTCGTGATCACATATTCTACAATATTCACGCCAAACTCGCTTCCAATTATTTCCATCATCCACAGATCCTCAGCATTAACATGTCTTAAACGACTGATCCTTATTTGTAATGTGGACACTAGAAAATTATGTACTAGCCTATCTTATGCAGAATTCAAATGATGAGCAGAACATGACTCTATGGTGTATGGTTCTCTTCTGCCTGCCACTTGGGCCCACATGCGGGACGGGTCATATGATGGCGGAGGTCTATATTGTCCATGTCTACACTCCGTTTTCAGGAGCTTCCCAATATCAAAGGGAGTCACTGTAAACTCTATTCCTCCAAAAAACACGTTCAAAACGTTAGGGTCAAAATCTATAGGATTTTCAAATTCATTTTCACTCCGGCGAATGCTGGAGTAAAATTCCTTAACAAGTGTCAGGCTATAATCAAAAAATGGAAAGGTACTTAGACCCTTAAGTTTACCCATGTTGAAAAACGAAGATAGGTCACCCTCAAGGTATATGTTTTCCTGTAAGCTTTCCCAATCTACCACTTTTCGGCATGATATTACGACATTCTCTATTATCCAATACCTACCACCATGTGATATGTCCTTAAACCATAAGGGAGAACACAGATCATTACTTGGTTGAATTGAAAAACCAATTGATGCGGCAAGCAGTTGAAGATCTAGTTTCCATTTCTTCCTTGATCATAAGGTAGATTATTCATCATCACTCATACTTTGGTCGCCATTGTCATGGACATTGGGTCTACTCGATGATGAGGCCATTGCTTAAGACAGTGCAGGACGGTTTAGCTTTAGTGGTTCAACTTCCCTTCACCTTTAAACTAAGTTTGGAATGGTTGAAAGATGAAACGGTAGCTATCGATAGATATTGGGAAGACTGAAATATGAAAGAAACGGTTGGAAGCTATCTTATGACCTTTATGTTTTTTGATTACAATGGTCGACATTAAGGGTGCGTTTGGTATAAGGGATGTAAAGTCACATTCCCTGCAATATGCCTAATTAAATTACATTGCAGTGTTTGTTTTGTAACAAACCACTGCAATGTATGATTGCAATGCAATCACATTGCAGCCAATGGATGTAATGTGATTGCAGTTCAAAACCAATGTAATCACATTACATTACACTCTGCAATGTCTTTAAGGACATTTTTACCCATTATCTTTTAAAAAAACCACTCACATTTCGAAGCAAAGCATTGTTTTTGGGGTTGAGGGTCTGTTGTTTCTTCTCTATTTTGCTAAAGTCGCTCATCTTTCTTCTAGCTCTGCTTCTTCATCATCTGAAATTGTGGGTTGAAATCTCCCATTCTTCTTTTTGTTTCTTCTTTTTTTATCTTCTTCTTGTATCAATTGAACTTACATTAAATTTTTCCAACATATTTCCTGCATATAAAAAATAGATCCTTCTATATGCTGTTTTTAAATTGAATATTTGTAAGGTGGACATGAAAAGTTAACTTTGTGCTTACTATATGCTGTTTTTATATAATATTTATATTTCATTATTTTAATTATTTTTTGATATTGTTAGTTCACACAATGGAAGGGTTTTCTCAAGAAATGTGGAATGATTGGATAGCTTCTAGAAATGAAAATTAATTTTTTATTTGGTTCAACAAATTGTATGCTTTATTTGTAATAACTCAAATTTATGTTGATTGAGACATATTTGTATTTGTTCTTAATTAGATAAGTTATGTTTCTTCTTTAATTTTTAATTAACTATTGTATACTATATATTTGTTATTGTGCCGTTTCTATATTATGTTTTATACTTGTAGATGGAAGTTGCATCATCTCAAGAACAACTATTAGTATTATTATACATCATTTTCTGGGCAAAAATATAAAGCAAGATGCCTAATCAATCATGCAAATATTATTAAATGAAATATTTTGTGCTTTATTCAATGGTTTACAATGAAATACAAATTATTAAGGAGTACAATGAATTTGATGATCAAACAAATGAGCTAAGTATTGTAATTGGAATTTGATGATCCAACTATGTAATGGCATTTTCGTAAATAATGGGAACTGTAGTCAACTATAGAAAAAATATCTAATTTTTTTCAGCACTTTCTCCTCACTTCCACCAGCTTCTTCTTCTTTTTCCCATCCTTCTTCCTCAATAAACATTTTTCATATTGCATGGAAGCCATCCCTTGAAACATCCATAACTTTCTCAACGTAACTTCAATTCTCATGCTTTGGTACACTTTTTCAAACCTCCATAACTAGCATAAGGTTTTCTCTACCATATGGACATATTATGTATCTTACTTTTCATTCAAACTCTGTCAAACTCAAGTTGAAATAGTATTATTCAATGCAAATATCAATGGCAATTTCGAAACAATCCCTAACAACTAACGTCTGAAGGGCCACTCTCTTCAAGTACGACATCGATAACATTATCAGAGTTTGTAGTCCGCATTGGACAGCGATTTCGTCTGTGCCCGAGTTGTCTGCAAATTGTACATGCCTTGGGTCGACGTCGTCGAGCCGTCAGTTGAGTATATGATGTTTCCTCGTTTGTCGGTAGAGGTGCAAATGGAGTTCGGCAATTTTGTCTATTATGACCATATCTCCTGCATTGTGAACATCTACGTCATCCGCTGCCTTCCCCAACTGATGGAATCCTTTTCCTCCTAGGTCTTCCCGCTTTACCTCGCCAACTTGGTGGCAAAATGACATTTTGTTGAACGTCATTGGGGATGTCCCACTCACTAGGATGCCCAACCGGGTGAATGGGAATCGCATATCCCTCTTCTCAAGACTGAGTCTTGTAATAGTCTGAGCAGAATTCAATGGCTGCACGTTTGCACTTACTACCAAGGCAATGAAATCACAGATGGTGAACAATGTAAAAATTCAATTCATCATGCACAATATAACAAAACATGATTGCTCATACCTTATTGCCGCCATGGCATGTGTGCAAAGGAGTATCGGACTGGAACTCACCGCATGAACACTCTTTGGTGGCGAGGTTCACGACTCTATCCTTACTCCCGCCTACAACTTGAAACTCCACCATTTCGATTGCTTGTACGAAAAACTGACATGCTTCATTGAACCATCTGTTCGATAGATCGGTAGCCCAAGGGCTGAGAGGCATGGTCAAATTCAATGCCTCATTATGCCGGTCATGGAACCAATGTTGAAACATGCCTCTGATGCACTCGATCAAGACCTTTATTGGCATTTTTCTTGCATGCCTCAGGCAAGAGTTAATACACTCCGCAGTGTTGGATGTCATTAGCTTGTATCGCCTTATTGGTGACTGTGCACGTGCCCATATCTCAAGGCCTAATCTCATGAGGTTGTCATAAGTAGATTTGCAAAGCTGTTTCAACTGATTCATAAGTCTGTCAAAATAGGCGACCTTATAGCAATTGGAGGCCATGGTGAAAATCATTGCAACATCTTTGCGCTTGAACCTATTTTTAACGTTTTTCCCTAAGTGGTAATAACATAGACCGTGATGAGCGTCCTTGTACACTTTCTCAACTGCATTCTTAATGCTAAGATGCTGATCAGAAATGAACATTGCATTTTCAGGACAACCAATTGTACGACGCAATTGGTTAAGAAACCACGACCAAGACTCTTCGTCTTTGACGTGGCCAATGCCAAATGCAAGTGGATATATCTGCTCATTCGCATCTTTGCATACCGCCACAAATAGAATACCCTTGAATCTGCCTTTCAGATGTGTGGCATCGATAGCGACTACATGCTGCATTATAGCACTGAACCCTTGAATACATGACTCGAATGCCCGAAAATAATATTTGAATCGTTGTTCCCCATCAATAGTGACACACGTCACAATACCGAGATTTTCATATTCCAACATATGGAAATACGAAGGGAGGAGTTGGAATGACTCTTCTTGCAGACTGAACACAAGACTCTTCGCGTACTCCTTAGCTTACCAAGCCTTACCATATGGGCATCGCAATCCCTACTTATGATTCATCTCTTCCATTATTTCCTTTGGTCTCAATGGGGTTACACAATTTCCTTGCACCCTGCTGGATATAAGCTCACCAATTACCCTCGCTCTCGTAGTTCGGTACCCATATTGCAAACCATCGACAGTCCTTATGCAACGTTCGAACATGCCAATATTCTCCCTCAAGCAACTTCGTTGCACACAAAGCAAACTTGCATGCCTTCTCCTTACAACCAACCTCAAAACGAGCGTGACATGACTTTTTAACTCTAAACTCAAAATGTTCTTTTAGTGCCAACATGCTCAAAGCTTGTTTCAATTCAACCTTCAATAGAAACACTTTTTCGCGACATAAGTGGTCGTCCATTGATCTAGATTTCTCACTCCCAACTATTTAGAAGGATATCATATCTAGCTTGAGAATAATCCATTGACGAGATACCCCTGTATTTACCCTCTCTTGATCACTGTCATCAGGCGAACGAATGCGGTTCTCAAGTGCGATGGCGTTCTCGTAAATAGTGTTGCACCCTCAACATCTTTTAATTCAACGGTTTTGCAATGGTTGTCCATCTTAACCTCATCTAACATAATAGTTGTGGTATGACCTCTACCGTCATCTGCATGATTGCAATCAGGAATGTCAGTCTGCTCAACCCTGTCGTCCTTTGAACAGTCTTCATGTCCACTAAAGTAATCATCTTCACAGTCATAACGCAACTCACGGTTCCCATCCACCGTGTCATCCTCTTCAACATCATCTTCAATATGATCATATGCATCGTCATCACTCACAACCATCATAGTGTCGTTTGCTAATGACAATGGACCTAATACATTTTCGAGCGACAGTTGTGTTTGTTGCAAAGTACCAAGTATTTCGTTCAATGCACATTCCGATTGAAATTGTGCATACATCATTTGCAGACACCTCATGTGTGCGTCGGGCTACTAAAACTCATGAGGATACATCAAACGTGATTGCCATGGTTTTTTGTTAGGAAAGGCATGGTGTGGTATGTCAAAATAATTAACATTCAGTTCTTGTTGATTACTATGTTGGATACCATGCTTATGTGGAATATTGTTTGCATTTCCTGCTTTAACTGTCACAAACACAACAACTGCCCTCTCATCTCGCAGAATACTTGCTAAATCTTCATCATCCTTGATAATTACGCGCGAAACCCCTGCGGCATGGCTGAGCGATGCATGTAGCTCGATTTCATTATTATGTGAGTTGACCCCAACAACCTCTTCAACCAGCTTCACTAGTCCCAAAAATGACAAATCACTCCCAACACCCCTCACTCGTGTCTCACCACCCTTGTAAGTGTCATCGACCCAGTGACCACCATATGTAATCATAAGCTTCACATTTGGCAGGCCGCTGAAATTTAACAAAAATTAAGTGTCACGATCAGTCAATTTCTCAAAAATAGCCCCTTAATGCATAGAAACCACTTATGCAATGCCTAAGTCACATTTGGCCGACCGCAAAAATTTAACAGAAATTAAGTGTCGCAATGTCTAATACACATTAATGCAATGCCTAATAACTAGTGAGCAAACGCCCCTAAATAAGAGGCGAATGGCACAAGTCACGCGTTACCGCTCTCGCAATATATAACAATAGGTCACGTAATACATAACAACCAGTAACGCAATCCTAAAAAACTACTGAACAAAAGCCTCTAAACTACACATGAATTGCACAAGTCACGTGCAACCACTCTCGTAATACATAACAACAGGTAACGCAATATATAAAAATCGATCACGCAACCCTAAAAAACACTGAACAAAAGCCTCTAAACAACACATGAATTGCACAAGTCATGCGCCACCACTCACGCTACAACAGGTAATGCAATATATAAAAACCAGTCATGCAAGCCTAAAAAACTACTGAACAAAAGCCTCAAAACAACACATGAATTGCACAAGTCACGCACCACCACTCTCGCTACAACAGGTAACGCAATATATAAAAACCAGTCATGCATTACCTAAAAAACTACTAAACAAAAGCCTCAAAGCAACACATGAATTGCACAAGTCAGTCACTCACCGTCAGGCTTGCAACACCTACGAATAAGTCACCCAATGAATAATAAGCCTCTAAACAATAGGTGAATTGCACAAGTCATGCACCACCAGTCTCGCTAGCAATACCTAATAATAAGTCAATCGATGCCTAATATCCACTCATGTTATGCAAACTTAAACAGTCATGTACTGGCCCAACGTCACACAATACATAACGACATGTCACGATAGGTACTTTATTCCATATACATATAAACCACTCACACAATGTCTCAACAAAAGATATGCATTGCACAATTCACGCACTGCGTATAACCCACTCTCCCAATACCTAATAATAGGTCACCCAATGCCTAACATCCACTCACGAAGTTATACAACATAATATAACTTAAACGAACAAAACAACTGAATGAAATATGTGCTCAATGAAAATAAAAATTGCTATAAATTTTATTCAAATTTTATTAAAAAGTTCCCCTCGAAAATACAAGGAGATGATACAAAAAAAATGAACCGTAGTTCATTTCTTCATAAGTTCATCTACTTTTAACTCTATCTCAGCGAGAATCTTTTCGTTGCTTAGGATGACAGCCTTCAAGTCAAAAGTCCTTTGCATCAGGTTGTTGATGCGGACTTGCATCTTCTACTGGAATATGTGCAATTAGTCCCTCACACTCAAAGGCACCTCCTCCTCTTCGGAGGCTGCCTCTTTCCCCTTCTTGACTCTTGGATCTCTGGATGTCATTTTTCAATTATCTGAGATTGATTAAGATAATTGAATTTGATTCAAATGGTTAATGGTTCCCTTTATTTATAGGCATGAAAGCTGACTCTTCGTTTTCTACAACCATATCAGTGCAATGAAGTGGGGCTGAATAGGTTATTAAGTACCTGTTCGGCATGCCCTTTCATCTTATCTACCTCTTAAAAGCAAAAGCCAAGCCAAACATCATTTTTAAAGAAATTCTTAATAAAAAGCAGCTTAAAGGTTTTCTTTCTTTTTCACTAATCAACAAGGATTTTAATGTTACATCTTTTCTCTTCTTCTTTTTTTTAATTTAGGCATCATGGTAGACTAACCAAAATCTAATACTATTACTACTATACAAGTCTGAAATTATATATAAACTTCAAGAATTACATTAGAGCTTATTAGGTTATTGAAGATAATAAGTAGAGAATCACCTTCAGCATTAGGTAGCTAAAGTCACGCAATGCATACAAATAGGTCATGCAATACTCAACAAATATTCAGTCACGTAATATTAAGTCACATAACGCCTGTCATGCAACGCGAACAAATGTTCAATCACGTAATGCCTATAAAGAAGTCACGCAATGCTCAACAAATATTCAGTCACATATTAATTGTCACGCAACACTCAACATATATTCAATCACGTAATGCCTACAAAGAACTCACGCAATACTCAACAAATATTCAGGCACCTAATGCCAAATAAACAGGTAACGATTCCTAATATCCAGTCACACACCCTAATATCCAGTGACTCAATTCTTAAGAAATATTCACGTATTGCCTATAAACTGATTGATTACGCTACCCCCAACCAGATTTAAGTTTATAAACTCATATAATATACCCATCCACTTTTTCATTCTATGAATAACCCTAAATAAACGTAAGAACCCATAACAAATACCTTGATGTCATCTCTGCACTTTGGGATCGTGAGAAAGTTGGCTGCTGATATAGACCTCGATGGCGTTGGAGAGCTGAACGAAGGGATAGCTAAATCTAAATAGAGATTTAATTTTAAAATTTTAAGCTGAATGGTGGGAGAGTAGAAAGAGAGAAACTGAGACGCGTCTTCATTTGGATTAATTGGATTAAAGGGTATTATTGTCAAGTCGTGCCAAAAATTGGCTAAAAATAGTTAAAATTATAGAGACAGTCATTTTTGAAGTCACCTTACTACGAAGGTCATTTCCCACAATTTCCTCCAAATATAATACTTGATTTGATGGTTAAAACAGCTTATACTTGTTTTAGATTAAGGTTCAAATCTTATTAATGACTTTAATTTAATATATATATATTGAATATGAATGAAAGTAGGTCAAAATTGGTTTAACTCTCCGGGTCAATACCAAGTTAATGCAAAAACTAATCAATATCTTATGACAAATATTTTTTTAAAAGATTATTTTCAATTCATTAATTAATAAAATATGAAAGTAGTGTAGCTAATATGGTAATATCTTATAACTTTCTTTTTTCTTGCCATTCTAGATAAATTTAATGGTTAGTAGCATATGAAAAGTTTTTGCAAATTGATTTATTTTTCTCTTTTCAATTAAAACATTTTATTTTTATTTATTGCTAATACAAAAGTGAAAAACCTAATTACATTGAACAAAAACTATATTACTTTATCGGTCAAAGTGTCCCATAGGTCCTCGCATTATAAAATTTCATTAATTTAGTCCTTTTATCTCAAAATTGCTTAATTTAGTCTTTGTACTTTAAGATTTTGTGTAATTGATTCCTTTTGTCTACCTTTGCTCGAATTGATTGTTAGTCGCGTTGACATGTTAAAGGATGCTGACGTGGAGCTAACGTGTCATACCAAAAAAATTTTTTATTTAATTTTTATAAATTAAGATATAGATAAATTTTTATTTAATTTAATTTTTAAAATTTTCATAGAAACTTAAAAAAGAAAAGCTACTCATTCCTATATTAAATAACTTCTTTTTCTTTCACTTATTTTTGTTTCTTTTCACCTATTTTTTTCCACTCACATAGTGGATGTCACTAAAATCTAGTTAATTTAGAAGTCAAAATTATCATCATTCTACGTAGCATAGTTATTAGAACTAGTAAAAAAAAATGGTCAAAGTATCCAAATAGTCTTTGTACCCATGCAATTTCATCATTTAAGTTTATGTACTCAAACTTTGATCAATTTAGTCCCTCAGTTTTAGGAATTGGAGCAATTTGATCCCTCCCCCTTACACTGTCCAATTTTCCATTAGAGATGATGACATTAGCATTGACGTGGTGCCACGTCATTCTGACATGTTGACGTGGCACTACCACGTGGGACTAACATTATGTGGTAATACCACGTGGCAATGCTGATGTGGCAGATTGAGAAAACAATTTTGAAAAAATAAATTTAGGCAACGCCATATGGATTAAACTAAACAAAAATGTATAGTATATGGACAAAATTGAAGAAAATCAAAATGTTTAGAGACTAAATTGAACAAAAAATTTTGTAAAACATGAATTTTTGAGTAGATGATACATATACTTTTTAAAAAGTCAAAATATTTATGATACATATACTTGTTAATAAGCCAAATGTTTAAGTATAAAAGATTTATGGTGTAAAGAAAAAAATATAAATATTTTCTTACTTGATTATTTAATTCCATAATATGTACATTATTTTATCTTCTTTGCAAAAATTAAGTTTGAATTCCCTTACTATAAAAAAATTCTTGTATTTTATAGAGTTATTTTTATAAATATCATGATTCAAACCATTATCACTTAAATTTTCCTTTTTTTCTTAATAAACTTGATATTATTTTTAATAAGATTATTTCATAATCCATTTCTAAAAAGAAACAAAAAGATTTAATTTCCCTTTTAATATATGTAAGAAAACTAAAGTAAGCCCATTAAATGCTTTAATGACAAAATAATTTGCCAAGAAATTATCTCATTTGACGTTGTGATTTTGAATATTTGACAAAATATTGCTTTTCTTCTAAGATTAAAATTTAAATTGCATTTGTCATGCTAGTTTTATAATTGATCCTTGTTTTGAAATGCCAAAATCAAATGATCAAAATATAGATGTTTATGTGCATTGAAACCTCATAAACCATTGAGCGTAAAATCCAAAAAAACCCTGAATTGCTTTAAAATGACACTTTGACCTCTTTTATTTTAAAATGATGCTTCTAGCCACTTAATCGTCATCGTTAAAAAAAAAATTATATCTGATGCACTAATTGTCAGCTCACCAAATCCTATTACTTCATCAATAAGGTAAAATTAAAAATTTTTAAAATCTTAAACTTAAATGCTAAAAAGTTTATCAGCGGCTGAAACTGAGCTTCTGGTGCTGAGCTACTGTGATGAATATGGGAGATGGAATATGGAACTAATTACGCAATTGCTCCCTCAAAATATAAGCCTTATGATCTTTGTAGTGATGATAGACCCATCAGGTGAGGAAAAAGATGATTTCTACTGGTTGCACTTCAGTACAAGTATGTTCATAGTTAAGTCTACCTATGGAATGCAAATGTCTGATCATACTTACCAAATGATATGTTGGAAAAAAGTTTGGACTTTATATTCATCAAACAAGGTCAAGATGTTTATCTGGAGGTTACTACATGAATCTTTACCAACTGCTTCTTGGTTAGCAAATCGAGGCTTACTACCTTCACCTGTATGTTCATGTTGTGGGTCTTTTAATGAGAACTTAATTCATGTGTTATGAGACTGCAATAAAGTTAAATAGATGTGGTTAGCTATCACTCTAGATTTAGTAAAAGGAGATTTCTTTGTGTAGGGTTTACAAATCTGGATATTGAATAATATAAAGAGCATGGTGCTTTTTGACGATATTCCATGGGGGTACATATTTATTCATGCTTTAGGGTGCTTTTGGTTTTTGCGTAACTTATCTATTTTTGATGGAAAGTTTTCTTGGCCTTACATGCAAAGCAAATCATCTGGACAAAGACCAAAGAAGCCTAGGATAGTTTACAATGTGACCAACAAAAGGTAAAGCATGAGACAATGATTAGTTAGGTAAAACTTATGGAATCTTTTGTAAAGTTGAATGTAGATGGAAGTGCTAGAGGACAACTACGACTAGCAGCAATGGGTGGACTTATTTGAGACAGCTTTGGTGCGTGGTTAATAAGATTCACTTATAAGATTTGTGTCTCATTTTCTTCGATTGTAGAACTCTAGGCAATCTATTATGGATTAGAGGTATGTTGGTCTAAAAGCTATAAAAAAGTACAAGTAGAAACAAACTCATTGCTAGCATCTCAAAAAATACTGAACCAAAATAATGCTTTGGAGCCAAGTGTCCATATTGCAATCAATCAGACGATTACTTCACAGGGAATGGGAAAACCACTTAACTCACATACATCGTGAGGCCAATCAGTGTACTGATTGGATGGCCACTCATCATGGTGATTTAAATTTAAGCTTACATGTTTACTATATTCCCTCTATAAACATTTCCTTTTTATTACTAGCTCATTCTTTAGGTATCCAATGGCCTAAGATGTTATTTTAAGCTAATTCAATAAAATTTCCCCCTCATAAAAGAAATATTAAAAAGTTGTTAATAATTAATTAATTAAATAAAAAACAAAAAAAAATCCTCTTTTCTTTCTTTCTCTAACTCTTTCATAATTTTTTTATTATTTTTTCTTTTTATCTCTCTCTAACACCATCTTCTTCTCCTTTCTTCTTTCTTCTATTAAAATTAAAAATTAAAATATTTCACTTTTTCCCAAAACCTCTAATTTCACCTTCTTTTTCTTGTTCTTTCATAAGCATCTGAATAAAAATTTGAATTTTTAAAAGAGAGTGTTGTTGAAACCCTAAGAGAGAGGAAGAGTGAAGAATTTGATATGAAGATTTTATTTTTGTTGAGAGAAAAAGAGAAAGAAAAAATACTGTTGAACCAAAATGCCTTGTAGCATAACAAGGGTGTAATTCTTTTGTTGGTTAGCAGTGGAATTAGATGGGATGGACAATTGGCCAATTTGACCACCAATTGTGATGAAGATCTTTTCTTACATTGTGTGACTGTGGGACAGTATCAATTTTGAAAACATTTTAGAAAAATTTTGTTGGTTATAATTTTAATTTGATATTAAGTTGATGTTAGTTAATTACTTATACTATTTTTATCATTTACCTTTAATGGTTATCACGTTATAATCCTAAATCAAACAAAAGTAAAACCCTAATTTATTTATTTAAAAAAGAACAATTGATTATCACATTATAACCCTAAATCAATTGTAAAAATCACTTAAAAAATATATCACTAAAGTCAAAAAGTAAAACTTACTGTAAAACCTCTTGAAGTTGAACAATTTTACCAAACTTAATTTTAATAGATGAAGAAAAAGAAGGGGAGAAGAAGATAATATAGTTAGGGATATAAAAGATGAGAACGATCAAATTACGTTGTGAGGGAGTTAGGGAGAGAAAAAAGACTTTTTTTTGTTTTTTATTTAACTAATTATTAAAAACCTTTTAGTATTTAAGTTCAAGTCTTTAAGATTTTTAGTTTTACCTCATTAATGAGGTGGCAACATTTGTTGAGTTGATAGTGTATAGAAAATATATACAGACGGTGCATCAAATATTAAATTGATATAGTGCATCAAATACTAATCCTAAAAAAATTTGGGATCCAATATCACAAACATTTTAGAATACAAATACTCCTTATATCATTTTTTTTCAATTTAGGCATATTTTCTTTAAAAAAATTCCGCTCATCCTTCTCCCAAAAACATTGATCAAGAAAAAAAACCTTGAAGGAATTTTGATTTGAAGGCCTTAGAAATTTGAATTTGAAAATCGTAAACTCTTTCTTCAAGTAAAGTCTAGTTTGAGTTTTTTTTTTTCATTGAAAAGAATAAATTAAAAATAAATCTTTTATTAAATGATGAATATTTCATTGAAAATGGAATTAAGGTACCAAAATTATTTAGGTGGATGAAATGCAAAAGATGAAGATTTGAAGAAAGTGTATCAAAATTCTTCAATTCTTTTGTTTTTGTTTTTTTTTTGAATTAAGGTTTTTGGGAGAGAAGAGAGATGAGCATAATTTTCTTTAAAAAAGTATTTGTGTCTAAAATATTTATATCATATTGGGTTACATTCTTTTTAATGGTTGACAAATGGTGTTAATAGTCAAAGGGCCAAAGTGTACTTTTAAATTAATTGAGAAGGGTTTTTTGGATTTTACCATTCAAATGTATATCTACAAGATTTTGATAATGTAGATGTATACCCTACAAGTCATTCAGATTGGTTGTACGGATACATTATAGCCAATTTATGCATTTAGCCTAATAAAAATATATTTTATCTATTAAGTTTGTACTATTCCATATGATGTTAACTTATAAAATAAGTTCATGGAATGAATATGTCTTGTAAAAGGAATTACAAAAAGTTGTAATTATGAAACCTTTATGGTATCAAAGCATCATTTCTAAATTGATCCTAGTTGATGCTTTATCAAGATTGGACATTCACATTTAATCTTTTTTTCTTGTGAAGTAAACAATTGGATTTATATATTGAAGTATGGAGATACTCGAAACTAACATGTGTATACTTGTTAGAAGAATAAGTTCATTGAACATGACCCACCATGAGAATTTCATTTGGTATTTTACTAAATTACTAAAGTAAGGTGTAAATAATTCTTAGACTTGAAATCATTAGGTTATCGTACGTGGGGATTGTTGGGGAAAAAGTATGCAATCAAGAACAACGAAAATTTAACATTTTCCCCTCAAATAAATTCAATCATTAGTTATTTATTACAAAAAAAAAAAACCTCTAACTAAAGAAGTAGATAATTATAATTTCTAAATCTTGGAGTCAAAATCACAAGATCCTAAAGCACAAAATTATATTCCTTTATACATCAAGCTTGAGTTGTAGCAAACCACTAGCTGTCTAATTGTACGGCCTCTAGCAATAACCATACAAATAATGATTGTGGAGAATTCCAATGGAAAATAAGGTTGCTTGTGCTTCCACAGCCTTGTGTTAGTTAAACTCTCAAATTTCTCATTTCTTAAGTAGTAACAAAAAAAGGTCAACAAAGGGAAAGAGAATAAGCAAAATCGATACATAAGGAACTATGCCTATTTTTAATATTTGTCATGAAAACTCGAATTCTCTCCTCACTTACCTCTTAAGGTTTCAGATGTGTTGTAGAAGCCTTTCATGTATGGCACAAGCATTATATTTATACCCAATTGTGTTGATCCTAGTCCTGATAGGATTTGCATGACTTTTATGCTAATTGCAAAATTGTTTCTAGACTAAATTGAACCATTCAATTAAGTCTTTAAAGTTCTTAGCTTTAATTAAGTCCAATTTGATTTCTCTAGTTTATATTCCCAATTATCATTCTCTAATATGTGTGACATATTAGCTTCTTAACTTTTTGGCAATAAATATAAGTTATAATCTATGCTGAAGTAGGATTAGATTTTTGAAATTCCTTTGCACTCATTATCAATTCCCTAATTAATTAGTTCATATTTTTAAGTTAAAATTGGTATCTAGCAATGCATCATGACTACCCCAAATGTTAAAAAGAGTCATAGTGGTTTGACTCAATCCTTCAATGCACAATCTTACCATGTAATTAGTATCCCTTTATCATATAATATCTTAAAAAGACATGAAGTATATATGGTGCAATGTTAACTCTATCTTGTCTTTTCCATTTTAGTACTTGAATCTAGTAATGAAACTCATCATTAGAAAGTGCACAAACCTTTTATTGACATCTTTAGTTGCCTTGGCCAATGGCTTCCTTGAGTTATTACATCTCAAGTTGCAATGAGATATTCCTCTTATATTCTCTTAAGGTGATGAATCCTTGGAATCCACTACCCATGCCTTTCCCTCACTAGCACAACACACTACCCCTTGGAATCCAGCACGTATATGCAATCTGTGAAAGGCACTAGCAACACGTTGATCTTATCTAAGAACTCAATCCCCATCACACAATCATAGTCATCCATGGGGATCACCTCGATAGATCTTGAGCCTTTTACTAGCCAAGTTGCACCTCCACCTTAAATGCCAAGTCCATTGTGGGCACTTGCTTAGAGTTCATAGTCTTTATTTAGCTTGCTCCTTTCTCTACCTTTAGCTCAATCCTTTAATAGCAACATTTGACATGAAGATGTTTGATGCTTCCATATCAACCAAGGCCTCCACACGTTTGGCTTTTATTGCCCCTAACAACATTGAACTCAACTTCATGATTTCATTGCCTCGCTTATCAACCTCTTATACGATGACAACAAATTTAGCCTTTTTTTTGACAATCCCTCACTTAATGTGGCCCATCACATAGAAAATAGACTTGTGTCTTCTTGTCTTTGTCCTTCGTAAGCTTCCACTTTTCATGTACTAGTAGTTTCCTCTCACCATTACCCATTTCTTTGGGCTACCAATCTTTGTCACCCTTACCTTTGCCCTTGTTTAGAAGGTGCATGCTTCTTTAACTTATGAAACTCTACTAATGACTCAACTGCAACCATGGCTTGTGTAAAGTCCTGCATACTTGTATGTTTGAACTTTTTGTGTTGCCCATGGTTTCAAGCCATCCATGAAAGAAAAGAGAACCTCATTCTTAGTCAACTTTTTGACCTACTTACAGACCTTCGCTTTTAATGTCAACCTCTTGAGCCTCACGTGGGTTTCATCCTCTACATATTTAAGGTAGAGCTCTTAGCAAAACTCCATTTGGAACTCCTCTTACATGCATATAGTGGCTCCAACTAGCCTCTCATCATTCCTATACTGCCACTATATTAATGCTGTATCCACCAAGTACATCGATGTTGGTAGTCATGCACATCGAATCCTCTATGATACCAATGACCTTAAAGTATTGCTCAAGGTTCAAAAGAAAGATATCAATCCCCTTAGCATCCCTCCTACCTTGATATTCCTTGGGCTTTGGCACTTTCACTAGTGTGCTTAGCTAGACAGTAGGCACTTCATCACCTGTGGCCTTACAAGTACCAAAATCACCTTGTAGCTTTAGCAGCTCATGCTTTAAGGCTTTCATTGTGGCCTTTAATACATTGTTCCTCTAGGTTTAGATGTTGAAAGTCTCATTTAAGGCTTATTGTATCTCTTTTTTAAGCTCCTTATCCTTTAAGTCGAGCCTATCAAACCTTCGCTCAAACTATTCTATTATCCTTTACTTTACCTACCATGACCTCAACCTTGGCCAAATAACCATCAAATATGAATAGAATTTCCCTTGAACTTGACTTACTCCTCTTCCTAACACCTCGAGCCTTTTTTGCATTTTGGCATGGAATTGGTATGGTTTGAAACACTAGTCGTCTCTCCCTATCTCCTTTATTGGCTCAAATACCAACTGTCATGGGTTGAAATTTAAAGCACTACTTGGAATGGGTTAGAATTTAAAGCAACACAAACATAAGCAAAGACGCCAAGTGTTATCTTACAAAACAACATATAGAGAAAATAAAGAAAGTATAGTATAGTTTTATTGAGTGTTTCATCAATCTATACAAGGGTATACAATGGGGTTTACATAGACAACATCCTTTATTTTATGTATAATGTTTAGGAAGGGTTTAAAAAATAGAGTCCCCCTCTTTAACGACTAAATGGTGGTGTTTAACAATTGGAAAATTCAAACTGCATCAAGAGGCTTTGGCACAATATGCTACCGAATCTGCCCCTAACTATTTGTTGTGTAAGTTAGGTTGGCCTACTAGCTTGTTTGCTGAATGCTTGGGGGCTAACTTACCTTTGGCTTACCATGGGAGTTTCCAACTAGATTTAGCTCACCAATGCACTTTGAAGCGCTCCTCATGCTGCTTGAATTCACGACTTATGATGTTTAGATCAAGATTCAATATAAAGTTAGATCAAATTAAGATATAATAAAACTTTGATCCCAATATCTACATATTTTAAGACTTTGGTGGTGTCTAACGATTAGAAAATTCAAACTGCATCAGGAGGCTTTGGAATAATTTGCTATTAAGTTTGCCACTTGCTATTTGTTGTGTAAGTTGGCTGGCCTACGAGCCTGTTTGCCAAATGCATGGGGGCTGACTTGCCTTTGGCTTACCATGGGAGTTTTTAACTAGGTTTAGCTCACCAATGCACCTTGAATCCCTCTTCATGCTACTTGAATTCATGACTTATGATGTTTAGATCAGGATTCAATATAAAGTTAGATCAAATTAGGATATAATAAAACTTTGATCCCAATATCTAAATGTTTTAAGACTTCATCGTTCGATAGGAATGTAAATGGGTAGTTAATAACGATACCTGACTCGATAAAATAGGGTTCGGATACTCCATAATCGATTATGAAGAGGGTTCGAGTATCACTTTTAATACCCGACTCAAGTCCTGATTATATTTATTTTTGGTTTCAGGTATTTATCAAGTACTCGATACTCATATAAGACCTGATTATAGTTATATTATATATAATGTTACAAAATGTTGTAATTAGAGTGATTTGAATCTTTGCTCTTTTTACATTTTTTACAACCTTAACTATCTCAACTAATTTCTTTTTTTTGTAAATTACTAAAAGTAAAATTAATTTATATTAATTGGAACTATGATGCAAACTTAAATATATAATATTTTTATATTAGTTGAACTTGTAAATTAATAAATGTAAAATTAATTTATATTACTTGAACTATGATTAAATATATAAAATTTTTATATCAATTGAACTTGTAAACTAAAAAATGTAAAATTAATTTATATTACTTGAACTATGATGCAATCTTAAATATATAAAATTTTTATATTAGTTGAACTTGTAAACTAAAAAATGTAAAATTAATTTATATTGCTTGAACTATGATACAATCTTAAATATATAACATATTAATATTAGTTGAACTTGTAAACTAAAAAATGTAAAATTAATTTATATTACTTGAACTATGATGCAATCTTAAATATATAAAATTTTTATATTACTTGAACTTGTAAACTAATAATTGTACAATTAATTTATATTACTTGAACTATGATGCAAACTTAAATATATAAAATTTTTATATTAGTTGAACTACTTTATATTATTTGAACTATGATGCAAACTCAATAACATATTATTGTTTTGTTTAATAAACATTTTAACCTTTTGGAAGCAACATATAATATTTTTCCTTATTTATGTTTAATTTTTCTTGAAATTATCTTTTCTAGAATTTAATTTCACTTGGTATCTTATATCTATTTCCTTTTCACTTATGACTTATCTACTATATATAAATAAAGGCTACATAATCTTATAAGATATAAAAATTTTACATTATATCTATTTTTTTTAATTTTTCATTTAAGATAACATAAGATAACACTAAGAAATATATATAAGATAACGTAATATAATAAAGACTAGATAATACCCTACTTTTCTTAAAAAAAAGAAAGATAATATCCTATTTCCTAAAAACTATGTTGTTTCACTCCTCCTAACCTTAGGTATAAAATCATTTTTTGCCTCATTTTCTCTCTAGGCCTTAACTCCCTAGCAGTTGCTCTCTAAACAAACAACGTTCTCCTTTTCTAGCCGTATTCCTCTTCTTCAACCAATTCAACCACCATTTTCCTTTTTCTTTCCTCTCTCTTAACCAACGTTCTTCTATTTCTTGGGTTGTTTGGCACTTACTTTCTCTCTCAACACCTTTACCTTCATTTCTACCGGTGTTAACTTAGGAGGTAACAATGGTGGGCAGCAAATAGGGCTAGAGTATATTAACGATATAACGTTCCCTTGGTCGACAAACCTAGTGTTGGTGTGGGGAGGGAAGGGTTAGCTCATTGACCTGCCAGATTTAAAGACTTGAGGTTACAGAATCTGAAGTTTGTCGTTTCTAGGTTTTGGCTTTTGAGACTTATAAGGAAGCAAGGTAAAGATGCCCTTGATTTTGTTTTAGTTTGTCGGGGTGTGTAGTAATTTGTTCACACAATATTTTGGTTTGTAAAAATGATTGAATTCTTTGTAAGTAAGCTGCAAGGCTTTGTATTCAAAAAATTGATTGTAAATGCCATAAGAAAGTACTTCTTTTTTAAATATAGACTTGAATCTTCTTTTATAGCATACATGTGGATACAAATAGAAGGTTCATGTTTGTGGATACAAAACCTTACAACATTTTTTACTATTAGATATTCACTTCAAGTAAATACTTGGGAACCATACACATCTTTGTTAAAAAATGGAGGCATAAGGTTTGACTACAACTTACTCTTCTTTGAAGAGAGACAAAAATAGAACACCATTAAGTGGCAGCACACTAATTGAAGTAGATTACAAACTTTGAGTGGCTAAAAATCGTTAGCTATATCCAAGAATTACTAGAAAACATCAGGGTTGAAAAGGCTTGGGATAGAGCTGCTTTGTTGTGCATGCTTTAAGTGCATTGTCAATGCATAGTTGGTTACCTCAAGGGTTCTTAGTTGAATGCCATAAGAAATTACTAACATTAAGATTGTTTGCATAGCATCCATAAACTGAATGCATGTGCATTTTTCTTTAAAAAAAAAAAAACTTAGGAGGTAATAGAGGAATAAAATGAGCTCTCTTTATAAGATGCTCATGGAAATGGCATCACATGCCAACTTCCTCATAACCTTTGTCTGATTCAAGAATGTTTAACATTTGTTTTTGGCATGTGGTTAAATGTATCATAAAGGAATGTGATAAATTTATTTCCTATTATTGATGAATGCAATACAATTTTCTTGGTTTAGGGATTGCATGTTCTTGTACGAGGTATATATTTGAATGTCTTATCGCTAGCTTCTATCTTTGCCCTAGCCTTTAATTCTTGTTATCATTATTTTTAGAGCTTTTTCTACCTACATTAGTTATTTAATGTACATTGGTTCAAGTCAAATGTACTTCTCATTAACATCTTCTTTTTTTTTACAATGTATAGATTTTTTTAAGAATGCCGACAATTGAAAAAGAAGGTGAGAATTATGATGGTCAAAATTATAAAAATGCAGACAATTTATTTTTGATGGATGCAAACTTATCTTGTTCGAGAAATTTACTTATGATGATGAAACTCGTAATGCACCATCTTCTATGCCTAGTTCAACTAAACCTTTGTCAATTACTACTGCTCCAAGTTTAAAACGTTGTAAGTTAACTTCAGAGGTTTGGGGTTACTTTGAAAAGAAAAAATTAAAAGGTGTAGATACGGCAATTTGTAATTATTGCAATGCTCATCTTAAGGCAGCTAGCAAGAATGGAACAACAGCTTTGAAAAATCATATGGGTACTTGTCCAAGAAAAACTTTTTCAAGCATTTAAGAATGCTTTGAAAAGTAGAAGCAACTTAGTGTGGGGATGCAAAATGATGGAAAGGTTCAAATTCAAAATTTTACCTTTGATCCAAACATTTCAATACATGAGTTGGCTTATGCTATAGCCTTACATGAGTATCCTCTTAGTATTGTTGAACATGTTGGTTTCAAGAAGTATAATAGTAGTTTTCAACCCTTTGTTAAGTTTGTTTCTCACAATATGATTAAAGGGGATATTATCAAGGTTTATAACACACAGAAGATTAAGTTACAAGGTGTATTTGGGAAGTTAAAAAGTAGAATAGCAATTACGATAGGTAAATGGTTCTTGGGTGTTGCAAAGTCGTATCTTAAGGTACATAATATTTATTTTTAATTATATAATATGTGGTACAAAATTCATTAATGTTTTTATGAGCATACTTTTAACAAATATTTATTTTTTAAATATGTAGGTTTATTTATGTGCCTACACCTCACACCATGGATGTTTTTGCATAAAAGCTGTTAGATGCCTTGACTCAGTGGAATATAGAAAGTAAAATCTCTACTATAACTATGGATAATTGCAACTCTAATGATGGTATGATTTCTATCATAGTTGATGTCAAACCCTGTTCTATAAAATAATTACGACGTCATTTACATGCTCAATAGAATGGTTACATATTTAGAAGTTTGAGAAATCGTTAAAAGACGATATTGCCCCTAATGGTAACATTAAGTCGATTAAGCCTCAACTAGTTCAAATAGGAATTTTAAGGTGAAATTAAGAGTGTCACAGTTTAGGGATGACTCAAAATGGTAATTCGGAGTTCGAGGATCAATTTGGAGTCAAACCGAAATTTTCACTATCTAGGGGCAAAATTGTCATTTGCCACTTGGGGACAAAATGGAAATTTTTAGAAAAGATTTTTTTGGTCCATTTGACTTACTGGAGTATGATTTGAAGTTTAGAAGTGAAAAATTTTAATTCCGGTATAATTTGGAGTATAAGGGTGAAATGCTAATTTTGTCACCCCGGGGGCAAATCGGTAAATTTTCACCTCGACACTTGTCAAGACCAAGGGATTTTATTCATCATGGAAATGGATAAACATGAGAAATGTGTGGTGGAGAATTAAAGAATTAAAAGTTAAATATTTAAAATTTGAACCAATAAGGAAATGCCATGTGTCATGTTTTTATTATTTTATTATCTCTTTATAAAAAGG
>NC_030854.1:21764550-21811436 GCF_000208745.1 Theobroma cacao | reverse complement strand
GATTTTATAAAATAATTTTATAAAATTTTTGAAAATTTAATAATGATTTCAAAAATAGAGTAATTGGAGACCTATACTATGATTGTGTTGTTTATCCATGATTTTACATTAAATGGCTTATGATAAATGTGGGTATGACTGGTTATTTTTATGATTTAAAGAATATGTGAACTGCTTTGATTTGCCTTGAATGTGTTAAGTGAGCCATGTCATACTATTGTGATTTTATTGGTTGGTGGGTTATAAAGTGGGCACTGCAGTGACGGGGGTTCCGTGGGCTAGCCTAATTAGAGGGGCACGGTTCCCAATTATTGAGCTTACCTCGATTGAAGAGGCGCGTAGGATAACTCCCGAGGTAGGATTTGAGTGCACCTCATTTTCGGGCCACCACGTGAAAGTGAGACTCAGCCAACGCCAAGAACGGCTGTGTTGTCAGAGGTGAAATGTGTTTGTGTGTGTGACAATAAACAACCTTGGCGATCTCGGTAAGATGCCTCCGCGGGGTATCCCCGAGAATGGATTTTTGGCAAGGGTCAAGTTTTTGAAAAGTGCATAAGCCATGTTGAGTAATTGAATGAAATCCAATTATTTATATGGGTTGGGATGAATTATTTTAATTGTCTCCTATTACTCGGCTTTAGATTGTTTTGATGATGTCTGTCTACTCACTGGGATTATGTAATCATAATCTCAGCCCTTTTCCTATCCATTTTTCAAGCTCAGGACAATTTGTTGATAGTTGATTAAGACGAGAATTAATCTCGGAGTTGCATCCTAGAAAGTAAGAGTTCATAGCCCTACATCTTCTTAGTCAGTTGGGGGCCCACGTGTCACTGTAAAAGTAATTTTATTCTTCAGTTATTTGATTTAAAATATGTATGAATATATTTAGCTTTTACACCATGTTTTTGGCGAGTTTCGATATTTTCAAAGAAAAATGACAAAAATGCCCCTATGAGCCAGAAAATAATATTTTATTGTTTTGATTTGGAAATGACTTATGATTTTTTTGAAATGTGAGATTTAATAACTGTCGCTCACTGGGAGATACGGAAGCTGATGCTAAGCCTTGCGGGGTTTCGATCGGCATTCGGGGTAATGAGTGCCTATCGGAACGTCACGACGGTTGTCACGGGTTCGATGGGAGTTTCGGGTCGTGACAGTTGATAAGTTGTGTTCTAAGCTTTTACTTGATGGAAAATCCTTCACATGAGATGTTGTGCACATATTTTGAATTTGACTGTGAAAAATGGATTATCAGTGATTGATGAGATCATTAAAAATATTCGTAGTAACGTAATTTTTTGGATAGCTAGACTCTCTAGAGAGGCAAAGTTTGAAGATGTAGCTCATCAGTCAAAAATGTCATATTCTAAAAAGTTAAGTCTTGGTTGTAAAACTAGGTGAACTTACTTACTGTTTCACTCTGCTTTCCAGTTCAAATATATTTTTCCAATGTTGAAACTTAGAGATAAATATTGTGTTTTTGTGCCTAGCGAGGAAGAATGGGATAAGGCAAAAATATTGTTGAAAAGTTGGAATTGTTTTATAATGCCATTGAATTATTTTTTAAGACAAAGTATCCTATTGCGAATTGTTATTTTGTTCAAGTATGTGAGCTTCGAAGTTCAATAGTAAATTGGATGTGCTTTGATGATGTTGCAATTAGTGCAATGGCAAAAAAAATGTTTGACAAGTTTGATAAGTATTGGAAAGTTATTCATATTATGTTAGCTGTTGCGGTTATATTAGATCTTATGTGTAAAATGAAGGTGGTGGAGTTTAATTTTCCTAAGGTTTATGGTAATGATGCAACTTATGAGATTGAACAAGTTAAGAGAACTTTTTATGATTTACCTTTTGAATACCAATCTAAATCATGTAAACCAAAGTCACATTCTTTTAATACTTTAGTTAAGGCATCACCATCTATTCAAGCATTAAGTCAAAGGAAATTACTTTCCAAGTTTGTTGCATTTGTGAGTTCTTCTTCTAGTGGTGGGAATGTGAAATCAGAATTACATCACTATTTAAATAAGGCACTTGCATCATGGGTTGAATTTGTTGACATTTTGAATTGGTGGAGGATAATGGGCTAAAGTGTCCCACATTACAAATGATGGCCAAAGATTTTCTTGCTGTTCCAATTTCTATGATTGCATCTGAGTTAGCTTTTAGTACTAGTAAGAGAGTGGTGAGTAAACATCGAAGTAGGCTTCATCCAGAAACTTCGAAGGCATTAATGTGCACCTAAAATTGGTTGAGGAATGAAATAGAAGGTAAATAATATACTAGTTACTTTTTCATTTATTTTATAAAAATATTTATTATATCTCAATTTACATAATTTTTCATCATTTTAATTTGTATAAGATCCTTAAATGGAGGTGACCTTTGCACAATTGATGTTGAGGAAGAAGAGGAATTCAAATGAAATTTATGATGTATTCATGTTGTTGTATGTTACATTTAAATATGATGTTTGATCCTAAACTTCTTGTATTTTTATGTTATATTGATGTTGATTTTAATTGTAGAATAATTTTTAATTGTTAGTTAATTATATATGAATTAATGTAGAACATTTTTTATTTAGATTTCGGGTTTCGGGTTTGGGTTATTAAATGGTTATCCAAATGCTAAAAATTTACTTTGAATAATTGGGTAATTAACAGATTCGGATAATTAATGAGTAGTTTTATACTAATAGGGTTCGGTTTTAGGTAGTATTTTTTAATTTTATTTGGGCTTTTATAAGGTTCGGGTACTTTAGTATTTAAATCGTTTCAGGGTCAGTTACCTAAAAAATAATGTGTAACCTACCCATTTACATTTCTCTCGTTCAAGATATAAAAATCTTGAAATTAAATCAAATTCATCTTTGTGTGTAATAAAGCATATGGCATTTATTTATTTATTTATTTATTGAAATAAATAAATAAGGAGTCACAGTGATGATTAAGGAGAAGGATCTTGAGTGGTTGGGAAGAAGTAAGGTAGGGCAATTAAAGGGACTTACTAATTGTGCAGTGGTGCAGAATGCTTTAGTCACAAAAGGCATTACAACACTTGTTAAACCTTTAGGTGGACTTTATGTCCTGCTCACCTTTGAGGAGAGAAAAGAGATGGTGGAGGTTTTGGAGAGGTGTAAAGAACTGGCAAAACCATGGCTTGTATCTTTGACACCATATTGTGTTGGCAAGGATGAAGGAGCTTTAATGTTTAGGTCAAGATTAAAAAGATCCCATTGCATGTGTGACATGAAAACAGTTTTAAGGCAATAGGAAACTCTTGGGGAAGATTTATTAAGGCGGATAAGAGTACAACGGAGAAATGGCGTCTTAATTAGGCCTTTATCCTTGTTAAGGTGTCGTCTTTGAAAAAAATCACCGCTTATTCACACTTGATGGTAAATGGGAATGACCACTTCGTTAGGCCCACAATTGTTGAAATTGAAAGAAGCAAACCTATGGCAAGGTCAGGTGGCGGTGATGAAGCTCAATTCGCTACAGATAGGGACAAACTGAAACTAGTGGAGAAACTAGCACTTAAAGGAGAGGAGAAAGGAGATGGCTCTCTTTCAAGGAAAACTGTTCAGAATTGGGAACAGCGAAAAAAGTGTGTGATAGGGCTCAAAAGTGGACTGAAAAGATGAGTAATAGGGAACTGATAGCTGGAATGTCAACTAATAAGGAAAACACAAAAGTAAAAAGGCGCGCTGACAAAGGAAACGAGAAAGTTGTATGGGAGGGAAGTTTGAATTCAAATTCCAGTAGGGCCTAGAGTAAGAGAAGCCCAAGGCTCAGAAAGATGCTGGGTGTTGTTCAATTTTCTACCCACGCAAGTATACGTATCGCAAAGATAATATAATAATGAGTAAAGTGTTGATCTCACGAAGAATAGAATTACTTCTTACCGTTAACTACTAAAATTATAACACCTTAATCTTATCTAAATAATTAAATTTAAAATCATTAAAAAGAAAAATTAAGCTAATAAATTGAAACTAAAATTAACTAGTAAACTTGTTTTATAAAGCTCACTTAACTACCAAACCTAAGATTATGATGTTCCTTAATACTTCATCTGATTATTGTTTCTCTCTCTTAACTTAGTTTAATGGATTAAGTTGATAACCTAGAGTCCTAAATTATTTACAAGTCTATGTCGAGTTTCTCATAAAAATACCTCTCCCAATAAATGTACTATATGTCTATGCAAATTAAATTGAAGAAAGATTCATTAAGTTCGTGCTCTAATTTAGACTACATTTGGCTAATAGGTGTATGTTTACCCTATATGCAAATCAAACCACCTAATCAACTAAGTGCATTCGATCATAAGCTATTCTATTCTAGGTCTACCTAGATCTCATTCGTCAAGATTTAACCTAGGTTTCCAATTCAATCTAATTTGTGGCTAGTCAACTAGAAGCATTAAAAACAGAATAAAATAAACAACTTAAATCTATCAAACATAAGTAAAAAAGAGATAAATAATTCAGACTAGATATTGAGTTCAATCATAATCTTAGATTAATGAATTAGTTCCCTATTAATTCACACATCATCATTGAATAAAGTTTAAACATTAAAAACAAAACCAAGAGAATAAGAGAATAACAAAAAGATAGAAAAAACCAAGGATCGTATTTTTGATCTCCAAATCACCTTGGATTTTTCAAATTCTTCTTAGCTTCAATGACATTGTGGCTAGACTCTCAGATATCAATCTAGTGTTTTGTTCTTTTTTTTTTTTTAAAAAAAAAGTCATATGAAAGGTTGTTTTTATAGGACTTTGAAGTTAGGCCAAGTTGGATGAAGAAAGGAGTTAATTCCAATCAGGATTTCCTCACCAGGATATGTGGGTCGCAGCCTTGCCCAATTAATTAACAGAAATCGTAATTGTTCTAGGACTACTACAATGCGTTAATTTATACAACATTGTTGACCACTTTCTATGTGGAATTGGGTAAAGTGGTAAACATAAAAGTTGTATATTTTTCTCTTAGCTTTCCAATGGTTTAAAAATAATCTAATTTGGAGCTTTGTGCAAAAAGTTATGATCAAAATACTAAAACATATGCAGTGCAAGTCTACACCTTGAAATTGCTCTCTTTCTTCCATTAAAATTCTTTTTTCATCAAACACCTACAAAAGCACAAATAAATAAATTACAACCTATTTTAACCACATTAACACCAAATTAATCATAAAATTAACTATGATTAGATTGACTCACCTAAATTAACTAATTTAAAATAATTAAAAAAACTTACTAATTTCTATGTATTACTACAAGAACTACGCTAAATTACTATTAAAATTAAGCTTAAATAACTCTAAATCATAGAGTTGTAGGCCCAAGTAGGAGTAACCAAGAGGCAGATGGGCCATGTGAGATGGACTGCGGGCATAGAGGGTATGAGAACAAATGTGGATACAAAGAGCTTGGACATTGGCGGTTTAGAAGTAATGGAAAGATCATGGGGAAGTAGTGGGGGAGTTGTAAAAGGCTGACAACTAGAAACTAAAGTAGTGGATAATGCTATGGACCCCGAAATAATAATGAGTGACTTGAGCTAAAGCGCAAAAAGTACAGATCAGGAAGTAGGCCTTTTAAACCGATTTAATGTCTTCGTTACAAGAGTCAGAAGGTTTAAAAAGAAAAAAAAGGACAAAGAAATGGAAGCCTGTCAAATTAGGAGGGATGGGTCGCGTGAGGCAAGGGAAAACCTCGAGGTTCCTTATTCGAATTTAGGGAAAGGGACAAACAGAAGGAAATAAAAAAAAAAAAGAAAAGCACAAAAGCTTAAGAAGAAGAATTGATCAAAGGGGGAGGAAATACCAAGTGAGTAAAACTGTGCAAGATAGTAGTGCAACGTAGAGTATGGTGCTAATGGAAGGGTCAAGGAAACAAGGCGAGGTTGGGCTAAGGGGACAACATAAAAGAAATCAAAGCTTGAGAATTGAATGGAAGTAAAAAGAAGTAAAGAAAAAAGAAAACGTCAGGAACTGGCAAAAAGGGCATTTGAAGAAACGATCTCAAAAGTCAACAAAATGGGACAAAATGGGTATGGGAAAGATAGAAAGGAAAACCGTGATGGGAAAACCAGAGGACAGATTAGCGGAAAAAATGAGCTACTGAAGAAGAAAAATTATGGGGATGAAAGTGAAGAAGAGGACTTGAATAACAAAGAACAGTCGAGACAAAAAATAAAAAAGTTAGATGGGTTAGAGGCATATTTGGGATCGACTAGTGAAAGTGAAAAAATCAAAAGTTCAATGGATAGTGAGCCATTGAAAACTTGGGTTACTAGTGAAAGCTTAGGCATGCAGTTCAAGAAAAATAGATAAGAGGTACTGAAAGGCTTTGCAAAGATGGAGGTAGAGGATCAATGGAGAAGACAAGGTAGAGTTTAAAACAAAGAAAGAGAGACAGTTATGTGTGGGTAAGAGATTTTCTATGATTATTATAAGTTGGAATATTAGAGGATTGGGAAAGAGCGAGAAAAGAAGAGCGGTGAGAAATATGGTGAGTAGGAATAGACTTGATATGTTGTTCATATAGGAAATAAAGTTATAGTTTGAAAAATGGGGTATATATGAAAAATTATGGGGTAGGGATAAAATTAGTGGAAGGTCTGTAAACTCTGTAACTAGATCAAGTGGTTTGGTAAGCATTTAGAGAAATGATTTCTTTCAAATGAGTGAATGTGTAACTAGTAGATGTCACATAATGCTGATAGGAAAGGTTGTGAAGATGGATAAAATGTGTGGGTTTGTGAACATTTACGCACCAAAAAAAGAACTGTTAAGAAAACATCTATGGGGTAAATTAACTGAGAGAATGGAGGGGATAATGTGGTGTGTGGGGGGTGATTTCAACATAGTGAGGAACGAACAAGAAAGAACAAGAAGGGGAGCTTTTGATTTTAAGGATTTTATTGATGGGAAGGCCTTAGTTGATTTACTACTTTTAGGGGACAAATATACATGGTGTAGACATAGGGAGGGGTGGGTGTTTAGTCAATTGTACAAATTTCTCATAGATGTGGAGTGGTTAGAATCTGATGATGGTCTTACTTAAGAATGTTTGTCTTGTTCATTATTAGATTATACTATAATTTTGAGATCTAATAGGGTCGAGTGGGGTTTAAAACCATTTAAGCTTGTTTAACAATTGGTTACAAGAGAAAAGCTTCCAGGAGTTAGTAGCTAAAAGTTGGGATCATAATGGACACTATGATGCTAAAAATAGTAGGATCTGGAGTTAACTTAAGAATCTGAAGACTGACATAAAAGAGTGGAAAACAAGAGTATTGGGTAACACACAATAGAAAATAAAAAAGCATGAAGAGGAAATCAAGATTATATAAGGCCAATGCCAAGAAGGAGAAACTAATCAGACAAGACAGAAAGAGTTGCTAAAGAAGAAAGAAGAGTTATAGGATTTATACCAAAAGGAAGAGCGGGAATGGTTACAGAAATCAATGGTCAAGTGAGTGAATGAGAAGGACAAGAGCATAAGATACTTTCACGCGATGGCTTTAACTAAGAGAAGGGTTAATAACATTGAGAAAATTCGAGGTAAAAATAGGGTTAAAGAAGATCCTAATAGTATAAAAGAAGAGGTTGTGGCTCACTTCAGGGAGTTGTACCAAGAAAGGATGGTTATGGACCTGGAAGACATGGACTAGTAGTTTCATAAACTAAAACATGAATCGACAATTATGTTGGAAAAACGTTTTGAGGAAATGGAAGTTTGGGAGACAATTCAAGGGTTTGATGGAAATAAAGCACCAAGTCCTTATGGGTATAATCTATATTTCTTCAAACAATAGTGGAATGTGATTAAAAAGGATGGCAAGCAATTCATGGAGGAGTTTTATTGTAATGGCCAACTAGGAAGATAGGTTAATGCATCCTTCATCGCGCCCATCCCAAAGAACCAAAACTTGATAACATTAGAGGAATATAGACCTATAAGTTTGGTGGGTAGCTTGTATAAGATAGCAGCAAAGACTAGGGCGAATCAATTAAGAAAAGTGATTGGTGAAGTGATAGGAAAAAATCAGTTCACATTTATAAAAGGAAGGCAATTAATGGACTACTCTCTAATTGCAAATGAAGCCTTGGATTGGATGAAAAAAAAAAGGTCGGGAAGGATGAATCTTAAATTGGATTTTGAAAAAGCCTATGATAGCGTGTGTTGGAAATTTTTAGATCAAATCTTGACTAAAATAGGATTTAGGGAAAAATGGAAGGGATGGGTCAAAGAATGTACGACAACAACAAAGTTTCAGTGCTGGTTAATGGAACCCCTACGCGTCAGTTTGATTTGGAGAGGGATCTGAGGTAGGGGTGTCCATTATCCTCGTTCCTTTTTAATATTGTCGCTAAAGCTTTGAGCTGCATGATGAAGAAAGCAAAGGTAATTGGTTTGTGTAAATGAGTGGAGATGGAGAATAATGGGTTTTCGATTTCCCACCTTTAATATGTGGATGACACAATACTTTTTTGTAATCCCAACTTAGAGAATCTTTTTGTGCTCAAGAGGATACTTAGATGTTTTCAAGGTGTTTCAGGTTTAAAAGCCAGTTTTCACAAAAGTCACTTGATAGGAATTGGAGTTAAGGAGGAAATAGTTTCACGATAGGCAAGGAGAATTTCATGTCAAGTAGGGACCCTCCCAACCACTTATTTAAGGTTGCCTTTGGGAGTGAATCACAATTCAGCATCTTTTTGGAGACTAGTGTTAGATAGGGTGGGTGTAAAATTGGCAGGATGGAAAGCCAAGACACTTTTTTGAGAGGGAGAGTTACTTTGTTAAGGTCGGCGCTATCAACTTTGCCTATTTTTTTCATGTCTTTGTTTTCGATTCCGCTTAAAGTGAAAAATGAGTTAGAAAAAATGCGAAGAAGTTTCTTATGGGGGGATACAGATGATAAAAAGAAAATCCATTACGTGGGGCTGGAAAAAGTCTATAATCATAAAGCATGTAGAGGGATAGGGATGATTGATTTAGAAGTGAAGAATAGAGCCTTTCTTAACAAGTGGATTTGGCAGTATAGAGAGAAAAGAGACAGTTTATGGAGAAAGGCACTGGTTGAAAAAATAGGAAGTGACCCTACCAATCTTGTGCTAGAGTTGAGTGCAAACAAGAGAGCGTCAACACTTTGGACAAAAATCATTAGCCCCATTTCCCCGACTAACAAATTTTTCTTGCAAGTTCAATTTAACATGGGGTTCACTATTCGTAACGGTGAAAATTTGCTATTTTGGTAAGACAAATGGATCGATGAGATCACTTTGGCCCAATCTTTTTCAAGGATATTTGCTTTGGCAAAAAATAAAAAAGGAAAAATTGTTGTATTCGAGAAGTGGGAAGGTGAGAAATGGATATGGTAGGTGGAACTTAGGAGACAGCTTTTTGATTGGGAAATTGCTCAATGGGAGCAACTCTAAGAACTGCTTCATGAATTTTAGCTCAATAAAGAACTCAAAGATCTCATTGCGAAACAAGAAGCAAGCAGCAAATACACCACTAATTTTTTTTGTAAGTCCAATCTAGTCACTGCTGATAATTATAATGGGATTTGGAAACATATTTGGGCAAACTTGGCTCCATATAGAGTGGAGATTTTTGTGTGGCAACTATTACATGGTAAAATTGGAGTAAAGGAGGAATTAAATAAAAGAGGTGTACATGTTGACAATAATCTAGCTTGCGTGTTGTATAATATGGAAATTGAGTCGTGTGATCACTTGTTTGCTAAATGCAAAGACGCATGGAAGGTCTGGATGGGATGGTGTAGAAATTGAAATGTTGTTTGGGTCTTTCTTGGGAATGTTAAACGAATTTTAAAAGCTTGGAATGCATGTCAGTTGGGAAATAACTTGGCAGATGGCTTTTTTTTCTTTGGTATGGTCTATTTGGAAAGACAGAAATGAAGCAGTCTTCAGGGGAAAATAGTGGGATGTATGGAGATGCTTGGAACTTGCTAGAATTAGAGTTGTTGAATAGGCAAATGCAAAGTGGCTGGGGGAGTACAAGTCTATTCTAGAAGTGTATAGACAAACACCAATGTTGGGGCAGCAGCTTAACAAAAAATAAGTAAGAAAGGGAATTTTTTGGGAAAAACCTCATAATGGACAACTAAAATTCAATGTCAATGAGGCATTTTAAGAGATTCAAATTGAGAGGTAAAAATTCTTTTCTCCAAGCATATTGGTACGACTGATTCGAATGAAGTTGAAATTTTAGCAGTAAGGGAAGCTTTCCTTATTTTCATAGCATCATAGTGGAAAGAGAATCATCGGTTACTCATTGAAAGTGATTCAGCTAATGCGGGGGAGTGGATAAATGATGCAAATACGGCTCTTTGGAGAATGAGAAAATGTGTACTGTAAATTAAAAGTATGAAGAAAGAACTAACTGGTTGAGAGATAAGGCATGTGCTAAGGGAAGCTAACCAAAGAGTAGATGATTTAGCCAAAAAAGGAGTTTTTCTACAAACTGGTATCCTAAGAGCTTTTTAGTTTTTCATGGTAAATTAGAATTCACAACACTGGAATGGAGCCTTTTCAAAGGTGAGTTATTTCTTACTGTAAATTGAATTGGTGGGTACAAACAAGCTGGTTGCATAATTTTAACTTTTGAAAATAGGATGTGGTTTACTTTTTGCTTATGGCACCTGGATGTGTTTATTTGTAAATGCTTGCTAGGGGTGAGTTTTTGTTCCTTGTGATTGTAGTCTGGTGTAAGGACTTTGTTTTTGCTTCTGTTTTTTCTAATGGGAGGAGTTTTGTATTGCGTCTGTTTTTGCCTGCAAGCAAGTTCCTCTTGTTAAGTCTAAAAGTTATTGAAAAATATACCACTCAAACGAGAGTATATGAACCAATAGTTTTTGTGACTACTTCCTTGATGTAAGGTAAAGGGCAATGCTCTTTCTCTTTGTCTAGAAATGAACGATCTTTTGCTTTTCAAAAAATTTTTGTTACCCTTTCTCTGGAGACAAATCCCCAGCATGTTATATATCATAAGATCACTTGCTCTTGTAGGAGGAGAATAAAAAACAGAATAAATGCCTATGATCGAAAAACCTAAGTGTAGACACTATATTTTTTCCATTATTGATATTATCCACTTGTTTTAGGTGTTAATTAAACCTTATAGAATTATGAAGACTAAAGACAAAATAATAATAACAAAAAATAACATAAAAAATGAATGAAATGAAAATGAAAATGAAAAATGAAATGAAAAAAAAAGGTGTACGACTGGCAGGGTGCGTCGCCAGGCATAACGCGCTGTGCCAGACACGAAAAACTCACGTTTGGCAAGAAATTAGAAATGGCACCCAGAGACTGGAATTGAGTATAAAAAGAGCTACAGTAATAGATACAAGAGGACGGCAACCAGAAAACCAAAAAATCCCTAGTTTTAGAGCAACTAAAAAAACCTAGCCCCAGCCATAAATAAAAAAAAAGAAAGAAACCAAAAAAAAAAACCCTACAGAGTGAGCAACAAAAATTTTTCTAGCAGCCAACCAACCAACCACAAATCCATAGTAAAAAAAAATACAAAAAAAAATCAAATGAAAAAGGAGAGGAGCAAAGTAGTTTGGCTTTAGGATTTTAGTTTGTTTTTTATGAATAGATTTTGAGGGGGTTTGATGGTGGGATGGCCGACTAAAAAGAAGGAGGATTTTTTGTTTGGGTATAGAGAGAGATAGGTTCGACGTCACGGGTTAGTGAGGAAAGTTTAGGTTTGGTGCTGCCGGCCAAAGAGTGTTAAAGCCTGGGTTTAGTGTCGCTGGTTAGAGGACAAGATTTGGGTTTTGTTGTTGCCGGTTGAAAGGGAAAGTTTGGGTTTTGTTGTCGCCGGTTAGAGAGGGAAAGTTTGGGTTTTGTTGTCGCCGGTTAGAGAGGGAAAGTTTGGGTTTAGTGCTACCGGTTAGAGGACAAGATTTGGGTTTTAGTGCTGCCGGTTAGAGGACAAGGTGGGTTTTATGGCCGTCGGTTAGAGAGGATAAGAAAGCTTTGGGTAAGTGCCGTCGGTTGGAAGGAAGCTTTTAGTGAAAAAGGAGTTTTTGGGTGAAAGAAAGAAGAGGAAAAGTTTAGAGAGAAGTAAGGGAATCGGCGATTAGAGAGAGAAACAAAAAAGGAAAATGGGCAGAGAGAAGGGAAAATAATGGTTTTATATTTAGGGTTAGAGTGAAACGGCGTCGTTTTGGAGAAAAAAGATTTTTAATTAGATTAGCTTAGTTTCAAGAAGTGGGAAGGCGGTGGCTTGTGCACCAAAATGGTGCGTTTTAGGAGGAAGATCTGCTGGCTGCAGAGTAGCAGTTTGGTTGAAGCAGGCCATTTATTTGGGTCAACCTAGCCCAGAAAGGTAAACCATTTATCATTTTCCATGGTTCTTTTGTGGTTTGGGCTAATTCATCTTAGTGGTTCTTAGGATTGTTGTTTAATCATGAAGGATTAGTTTTAGATTATTTTAGCATAATGTTCAAAAAATATTTAGATATTACTTTTAGGTTAAAGAAAATAATACATATTGAGGAATATAAATATATATATATGTAAATAATATAATATAAAAATAAAAATATATATTTAATTAAGAAAATTTAAATGTAGGGGAATATTTATTAAGGGAAAGTGAAGCAAGTATGTAAAACAAAAAATAGATTGCTAAATGGAAAATGTTTGTAGTAATGGAGTTAAGGAGATAAATTTATGTGTAGATTAAATTTAAAAATCAGAAATTATTAGATTATTAGTGGGGCATTCTTAAATAAAAATATAGAAAAAAGCATGGGAAATATTCATGTACATTAAAATATATATTTAGTGAATAAAAAATAAAAAAAAGGAAAAAAGAATATTATGTCAAGTATTAAAATAATTATAATAAGATAGGTATGAGAATCAACCTTAGAAAATTGACTCTTAAAAATACCGTAATATTAACTATAAATATAATATATAAATGAACTGATGATGGGATGATTGGCTAGGACGCGAAAAGTCATAATTCCGGACTAATTTTCCCTAGGCTTGGAATCCAAATTAGGGCTCCACCAGTATGATGGAAAGGCCTCAATTTTGAGATTCCGAGATTTTTAATTTTAAATAGACAATAAAATTGTTGCATAATAATACCAATATAATAAATATAAAAAAAAAAGATGACATGTACTCATTTAAGTTGTTAAGAGTTAAAATAAAATTATAAAAATGATGATCATGATAATAATAAGTAAATAAATGAGTAAAATATTCAATAATTGGAAATTCATAATGGGTAGTATTTTAGGTTATGTAAAAATATGCAACAAATTTATAGATGTTATAAAGAGGGAATAGGATAGATAAATAAAAAAGCATCAAATCAAAACATATACATAATTATGAAATGAAGAATCCAGTTTAAAAGACCATAGAGTTCGAGTAAATTTTTTTATATAGTGAAGTAGGTATAAACCTAAATAACATAGAAACATATATAGTTCATAATATACATATTCACAAAGAGAACCATAAAGAGGAAAACCTTAAAGAAATGACAAAGGAAATATATGAAGACTTGGATATGAAATAATGAATTTCATAAACATAACATGCATAATTATTGCATCGTAAATGTTACGGCATATAGATATTATTGTTCACAAGTATAAGTCCCGATGATGGGATTTTTCAAAAATCTTGTGAAGGCGAGTTTCTCTCGAAAAATTCTTTAGGTGAAAAGATGTCTCTGGGTCCCACCAGTATGATGGGAGGGCTCGGAAAACATCTTTAATAAAAAGGCTTTGGCTCATAATAGGTTTACATTCATGAAAATATTTTTTCTAAAAACGTACGATAACCCCGATGATAGGATTTATTCGTCAAATTTGCGAAGGTGAATTTCTCGGATAATTTTCTAGGTGAGAGAATATCCCCGGATCCCACCAGTATGATGAGAGGATCCGAGAGAATGTCCTCAATAAAAGGTTATTTGTCTAACATTATTTGAATTTCATGCCATGCATTTCATAATACCTCATGATCATACCATATCTTAGGGTCAAACAAAATATCTCAATAAAGGATAAAATAAATGAAAAATAACTAAGGAAATATAATAAATTTAAGGATTAAGACCCCATTAGGATAATTTAAAATCAAATGGTACCATTCATGGAACGAGCGTCACGGGGGTGCTAATCCTTCCCCGGACGTATCCGCACCCCTGAACCTAGTCCTAAAAAACGTAGACCAATTTAAAATTCTCTCAACAGACTTAAAATCAATTTAAGATTTTGTCGATTAGAATTGAGTCAATAGGTGACCAATCACACCTAGAAAAAAAAATTGGTGACGACTCCTAGTGTTTTCATCACGTCTAGCGGTCAAGTTTCCGGACTCGCACGTTATGACACTAAATTTGCCATAAAATAAGCCAAGCAATTGCCTTCTTTATAGATATGCTTTGTGAGGACCTCCCATTCCCCGTTCCATCAAGTTATGTATTGTATTGATCAAATCAGAATTTCGACATGGGTGTGAACCAGAAGAAGTAATTGCTTTGACTACTAGCGAACTATCTACTTGTATAATGATTCTTATAAAACCTAGCTCCCATGCAAGTAGTAAACCGTTATGTACTCCCCAAAGCTTAGTTCTGTATGTTGTACAAGCCCTTAATCGCATTGAAAACCACCAAGCCAGCCACCTCAGGCATTACGCAAGGCCCCACCAGTAGGAGCTTGTCCCAAAGACATTTTATAAGCGCCATCCGAATTTAACACAATCTAGTTATCACTTCGAGGGGACCAAATTATATGAATTTCCTGACGTCTGACGGCAACAGAAGAAGTGCCTCCCCAATTATCCATGTTGGCATTATGAATAGCAGAGGCAAAACTCATAATCAAATTCAAGTGAGTAGCCGCGGCAAGCTTTTTGTCTGCAAACACTAATGCATTCCTCCTTTTCCACAAAAACCAACAGTTTTTGTTTTGTATAGACATTAAAAAGTGTTGGCATTTAGTATATAAGTAAACATAAGATTAAGAATCTATCTCAATTTAAATATAGAAGTTAAATTTATGTCTGTATAGATGTCCTAATAAGTTCAAGTTCATTAATTCGACTCATGTTTCAAGACCTCAAAATAATCTCATTAAAATAAAAAAAGTTACTAGAATTTAAAATTTTAAAAATATAAAACTTATTAAAAAGATAAAAAAAATCTTAATGTAACCCATTCTTTAAGCAACAAATACCACCCCAAACAAAAAGAAAAAAAAGTAAAATAAAGAAATAAAAAGAATGTAAAAGATAAAATTTGGAAGGCAAAGCCATAAAGCTTTCATACAAAATTATGGAAAATAAAAAAAGAGAGGGAAGAATAAAAACAAAAAAGGAAGTGAAGAAGAACCATCTCACATGCCAAATAATCCGTACTTTGAACAAATCTTTCCTTTGTGCTTCTGCCAACATGGACTGGATTGCTTGAATTTTAAGTCCCACATTATTCTGTATCCAAAAAGAGAAGAAAAAAAAAATACACATGATTCCACCTTTTTCTTTTCATAATATATTTTTATTATAATTACTCTTCCATTATATACACCCGAAATTAAAACCCAAAATTGTCAAGGCTGGCATCGGCATATGAAGGCTGCAAGTTGCTTTTAATTTTCTTCCTTCCTTTTTATTATATTAAAAATAATCACAGTTTGTTATGTTTTACATATATTCTTTGTTATTTATGCGGAGAAATAATATTACTCACGTGAATAACCTCATTCAAAAGTTAAAAGATTAATGATAGCTATGTTTAACTCCAAGGCATATCAATCATATGAAAGGGAAGTTTACCTTACTATTAATTAGAAATTAACTACTATTTACAGGTGGCACGTACTTTAATCAAGCAAAGGAAGTTTCATTTTGCTTTATGATCATAATTATAATTTTCTTGTAGGAAGAGGGTACTTCTTCACTTCCATCATATTTATCTTACAATCAGAATCTAATTATAATTGGAATAAAGCACGTTTTCGATTAACATAAATTTTTGGGATTATATTTACGTATGAGGTTTAATTTATTTGTGAATTTAAAATTATATATTTATGTATGACATTCAATTTATTCTCATTAAAACCTTTGTGATTTTATTTACAATTTAAGGGTTTTTTTTCCAGAAAAGAGGAAATATTTAACTTCCCATTTAATTTAATCTGAAATAAATTTTAGTGATTATTGAAAAACCAAAAATTGACTTTTTATCCATTATTAGGGGATTCAGAGGAATGAGACGTACAAGTACATTTGGTTTTTCATGTAGCTCGTCTGTTGCCTATTGCATTAAAGCAAAACGATTTAATATGATAAAATTGAGTCAAACCAACATAGCACGTTATCATCGATTATGATATGTCAGCATACAACATGCAACATCAGTTTCACTTGACATATAAGGAAGATATTTTGACTAATTACACTAAGTCAACCATTAGTGATAAAAGATTATTTGACTTAAAATAAAAAATATAACAGTTTGATTGAATATAGTTTTTTGAAAAGAAACATTTAGATTTGATTGAATATAATAAAAGAAAAAAAAACTTATAAAATTTTCTTAAATAGTTCAGAAGTTCTTTTAAGTATTATACCTTCAAATTTAAATATTTGAACTATATCATGATGTACATTTGAAAGTTTAGATGGGCAATCCTATATTTTATTTTAGTTTGGATACCAAATTATATATTATAATGTAAGTGAGTTACCATTTAGATATATATATATATATATATATATATATATAAAACTCATGTAGATAATAAGAATAGCGATGCTTGGACATATCATCACATGGGTGGGCTCTAAAATGATTAAGGAGAGCACGGAAACATTTGCTTTTGTTGCTGTGAGAAACCCTTTTCAGTACAACTCTCCAACTTAATTAGTTTTTATTATAAAAAAAGAATTTTATTATAAATACTTTATTTTTTAAAAAATTTTTAAGTGCAGGTAGGAGAGAGATTCACAATAAGTTATTTCAGTATAGATTATATACACTTCCTTACCATCAAATTAAATGCTCAAATGCAATGTTTTGTCCTTCTTATAATTTGATAAAATTAGTATAGTAAATTAAAAAATTTCTTAAAATAACTCTTAACTAATCATAACTAATGCTTCTAACCATCCATTAATTGAATCCTTTAACGTATAATTAAGTATGTAAATTTTTTGTCGATAAGGCCTTATTAATGGTAAGGAGGAGCAATTTGAATTCATTAAATCTCGCATCGAATCTCATTATGCATAAATTTGGTTCAACTCTATGTTGATTTATTAATTTCATTAATCCTTTAAAGTATAATTAAGTATATATCGTATTTTCTTATAAATTTATTGTTATTTCTCTAGTAAAGGAAAAAATAGTATTCGTTCGCCTATTCCTAAGTAATATTTTAACCAACTAAACATTTTAATCATACTATATAAAATAAATTATAAAATAATTATTCTTATATTATTTTATTCTCACAAACAAAATAGTTATTTGATTCCATTTTGTTTTAATCAAACAATAAAATGTGCTGCTAAAAATTTATTTATTTATAATAAAGTGGCATAATGTGCAAGGCATTGGAAGAGGACCTCCCTGTTTGATTATAAAGTTTACGTAACTATCACGAAGGAAGAACACCTGAACTTGGTTCTTGTTCAAGCATCCAATTCACTCTTGACTTGGATTCCTCAGTCCAAATGGGATGGAAACTGATTGTATTCCTCGGCTCGAACTTGAATTTGTTTTTCAGTTATGATTGCATTCCTGAGTCCTGACTAAGGAATTCAATTCGCGACTGTAGGTTTATGTTATTTTCAGTTCCTAGGACAAGGAATAGGTGCACCTCCAAGTCTAGAAAGTCCTATTCCAAGCGAAGGATCTCTAATATTTCCACAGGAACTTCCTTGGGGAAAAGAAGGGATTGCATTACAAACCAGAAACAGAGGTCCCATATGCCATATGCCATATGCCATGGAAATTCAAATTATTTCTAGAGAAGAGAGCAGGAGCGAGATGGTTGGGATATCACGCAAGCATGATTTACCAATCAGAAACACATATCCAGTTGCTGCTTGCTTTGTAACAGTATATATTAAGGCTGTTCATATACGTCAAACCCAGAAATTTTGATGGTCTGGAGAGAGAGTGTTTCATCAGAACCAACCGGTCATCTTCAAATCAGAACATCCACTCCATACGGAAGTTTATATCCAGAATTGGATCAGAGCAGCCTCTGCTTTTACTAGGCTCAAATGACCCTGGTTTTTTTTATCTATGACTCTTTATTACCGTTGCTCTCAAACTCTGATCTGTCTTTCGTTTTTCCCCCAAGGGACTCTCTTGTTCCAGTAGAAAGGGGAAAAAAAAAAGTGACTGGAACAGCCGCTTTATTTAAAACAAACCTAACTCAAGAATCATCAGAGATGCTTTCCTCTCAGCTCAAGTTTCCATGTGTGAAAAGCTCTGAAACTTACCCATCTCCTATAAATTGAATTCAGCCTTGCAAATCCACCTTAATCAACCCCATCATCGGTAATGGCTTCTCTGCTGCAACTCTTTTCTCTTTTCTTTCCATGTCTTCTCATCTATACAGCTTCATCAAACCAAATCCCAAAGGTATGTCAATGAATCGTTTTTAATCGAATTTCCAAGTATTTGTTTGGTAGCCGGCAATTGGATTTCCCTTGGTCCACTACCCTAATGCTGCAACATCAAGAGCAGCAATAGGGGTGATTGAAATGCTTAGAAACAATCCCAGTGAAATGCTTTTATTTTTTTCTCCCTCTTGGCAGCATTATATCGTATATATGGGAAGTTCATCTGAAGTGAATGATGAAGCTGCAGAGTCAGATCATCTGCAACTACTGTCCACAGTTATTCCAAGGTTGTTATTCTATCACCAGCTTTCCTTACTGGGATTTGAAGTAGTTACAAAAATATGCAGTTAATTATCTCTTGAATCCATTTCCAGGCAGGACAGCGGAAGAATATCCCTCATACATCATTACAATCATGCCTTGAGAGGATTCTCTGCAATGCTTACAGAGAATGAAGCATCTGAGTTGGCTGGTAAGTCCCCCTGGCCCTTGGCCTTTCGCTTACATATATGCCTGTCACTATACTTTTTGTTATTATTACAGAGTACCCAAGTTTGAACGTTTTTTACCTTTACCTCAAACTTGTGTTAAACATATGTAATTGTGAAAGCAGGCCACGATGGGGTTGTATCTCTGTTCCCTGATTCGGTTCTTCAACTCCACACAACACGTTCTTGGGATTTCTTGGAGGGACAATCAAGGCCAAGGTTCAGCCATGGATCATACCAGCATAAGTCAACTTATGACGTCATAATTGGGATGATAGATGGAGGTACCTTACCTTAATCATAACTTGTTAATTACTGCTCTGTGCTCTCTTCTGTTTTGTTTTATGATGGCCATTGAATTCATGAATTACTAGTGTCTCAAACTCTCAACTATGATATAAATCATATTAAATAGACACCAATGCAGTTATCACCGCAAATGTTGAAATACAGATAACTAGCTAGTTTGGGCTCCATGTAGTAGTTGTTGACCAAATGCCTTTTATAGGCATATTCATTGTTTTTATTTTTTTTTTAGTTTTTTAAAAACTTAAACCCTAAAACCATGTAAATGCAAATTACCAAAAGGAAAATTTAATGTGTTATTTACTATTAAAGTTGGATTCTAAGCAACCAAAAACAATTCTTTTTTTGTTTCTTACTTTTTCTTTTATTAAAGAAGAAAAAGAAAAGAGAAGAAAAGGAAAGGAAAAGAAGAAAAAATGAGTACCTTTTTCATTTTAATTTTTTTAATTGTTCTAAATTATTCTATAATGGGTAAAATCATATATGAAATTTTAAATTAAAAGCGTATCAGTCAGCAATAATTTTATTATAATAAACAATAAAAATGTATAATTAATGCTAATTATTACAATGTAAATGTTAAAATTATATTTCTTTTTTAATCATAATTTAAAGGTTAAAATTGATTTTCAATTTATTTTCTTCTAAATAAAACTAATTATCTTATTTTTTTATATGGTAAATGTAATATGCTTATATATATATTGAAATAGATTATATGTTTTATTAACAAAAATTATGTCATACTATTATTTTTATAATTTAAAAAAAAAGAAATGAAAATGGAAAATGTGTAACATAAAAATAATATACTTGATTACATAAAATAAAATAAGATTAAATATTACAATATTTGAAAGTTGATATGATTCATGAAATTATATTCATTTTTACCTATATTATGAAAAGTGATATGATTCATGAAATTACATGCATTTTTAACTTTATTTTTTATTAAGTATAATGTTTTGAGGATGGGGATTTGAAACCAGCTTTTGATAAGGAGATGCATACACTTATCATTAAACAAAATCCTTAAGTACTAATTTCATATTTCACCTTATAATCCATTCTATTAATTATATATAAAAGTAAATTTTTAAGAGACTTAACTGGCTATATCAACAATAACATAATTAAAATAAATAAAAAATAAATGTAATTAACATAATGTCAATTATTAATATATATAATAAGATATATAAAAAAGTAGAAATAATTTTTAAAATTAAAAATATTTTAATTATTTTATAATTAATCATAATTTTTTATTTTTAAAAATAAGAAAGAGCTAATAAAAAGGCAAATTGCTTCTTTTTATTATTTTATAATTTAAATCAGTCCTTTTTGTTATTTTGTTCATTGATATGTGGGATTTCAAAGACAAAATATGGATATACAGCAATCTCCCAAAGGATTGTAATGCATTGCATGGGAAATTTTAGCACTTTTGTATAAAAATGACAAAAGCATCTTTGGTGGTTAAAGTGTTGATGTGATGATAATGCTGCGTTGGTCCAATGGTAGACATCCTTATCCTTAGGATGGGATGGTACACAAGAGAAAAGAAAAAGGATGGAGATTTTCATAGGAGTGGGTCTGTATACTCCAATCATCATTTCTGAACAGACCACTCTCATTTAACTTATTATATCAATAACACAATCATCTTCAACACCACAAATCTCACACCAAACCTTCTCTTTGTGATTTGCTTTTCTTTTCTGTTCTTTTCTTTTTCCTGTGAGTTTGTTTTTCTAAGGTAAAAATTTATGTATTATTTAAACACATTTAAATAAATATTTATTTTTTTATTACGTTTAATTGAAAATTTATATTTTATTTTAAATTAAATAAATTTTTTATGATTAATGATTGATTAATTATTATTAATTAAAATATTATTTATCCATTTATATTCACGCAATGTTGATATGATATTGATATCAAAAGTGAAAATATCATGTAATAATATTATCATGTCACGTTATCATCCACTATGATATGATCAATTGTTAATCATAAATGTTTATTTGATTTAAAATAAAAATATAAAAATTTTAGTAAACTTAATTAATAACAGTTGATTAATTATTATTAATCAAAATTCTATTTATCATTTTATATTCAAGTAATTTAGATATGGTGCTGAAATAAAAGGTCATGTAATTATGTTATCATACCATATCATTAGTTACTATGATATGATCAATTGTTAATCATAAATATTTATTTAATTTAAAATAAAATTATAAAAAATTTATTGAACTTAAGAAATAATTTGATATCAAAACTTTGCCTTCAACGCAGTAACCAATCAAGTTTTCTTCAATATTCTTGTCAAGTTTTACTAGACTCATTTTACCATTCTCAAAATTTTTAATTTGTTTAAGTTTTTCAAACTTGTCCTTTAAGTATTTTATTCATAAAATAAAAAAAATCTTAATTGCTTTCTACTAATTTACTACCAANNNCTTTGCCTTTTTACAGAGTTTGTTTGATTTCTCCGATGTACAATATTAAAATTTCATTTTTTACATGATTTGGTTAGTTTATTTTTTAAAATTTAAAAATAAAACTCTTAAAATATATAAAATGGAATACAAATTTCTTTCTTGCCAAGAAAAAAAAACTTATCATCAAATTGATTACCCTGTTCCATAAAATTATATTCTTGCATGATTATTTTTTATTTTGGCTGTTGGTAGAACAAAATTGACTAAAATAATTTGTATGCAAAATAAAATTTGAGTTTATTTATTTATTTTTAACATTAAAATAAATAACATCAAATTAATTGTTTTTAACCTAAAGTGATTAGGCCCCCTTAACTTTTTCCCTTCCTCCATTCCTGCCTTGAGTGAGTGATAAATACTGAATCATTGTGATAGGGACTCAAATTTGATGTTTTGAGAATTCAGATTGCTAAATCCAGGGAAAAAGTTGATTAATAAAGGTAGTGCACAGTAAAGAAATTAAAGGACTCAAAGGATGTGGTTCAATAATTTTGTATTAAAGATTTGATTTTACAGTGTGATTTAACTTCCTCAAACCTTATATTGCAACTGACTCCTTGATCTCTTCTTATGAGGTTAGTATGTCTAATTGTTTACCATTTTCCTTAATGGTACCAATTGCTCTTCTTTCTAGGGATTTGGCCTGAGTCTCCAAGTTTCAGAGATGAAGGAATGGGAGAAATACCTACAAGATGGAAAGGAGTTTGCATGGAGGGACCTGACTTCAAAAAGTCTAATTGTAACAGGTGAACTACAAATGTTTTCAGCCAATCAATTTAACAAAAGGAATTGCATTAATATATATATATATATGTATATAAGGTAATTTTTAACAATGTGTATATGATATTTTGAATTATTTGTAATTGTAGGAAGTTGATTGGAGCAAGGTACTACAATGTCCTACACACATCCAATGGTAACAAGACCACACAAATGAGAGTTGCCAAGTCTCCAAGGGATACTGTAGGGCATGGGACACACACTGCATCCACTGCAGCTGGTGCACAAGTCGACAATGCTAGTTACAATGGCTTAGCTCAAGGGACTGCCAGAGGTGGTTCCCCCAATGCCAGGATTGCAATGTATAAGGCATGTTCCGAAGATGGTTGTCCTAGTTCCACCACATTGAAGGCAATCGATGATGCAATTAAGGACGGTGTTGACATTATCTCCATTTCTATTGGGATGAGCTCTCTGTTGCAATCTGATTACCTGAAAGACCCCATTGCTATTGGAGCATTCCATGCGGAGCAGATGGGGGTCATGGTTGTTTGTTCAGGAGGCAATGAAGGGCCTGATCCTTTCACAATTATTAATGCAGCACCATGGATTTTTACTGTCGCAGCTTCTAATATTGATAGGGATTTCCAATCTACAGTGCTTCTAGGAAATGGAAGAACCTTTCAAGTAAGATATATATATAGTTTTATTAAGAAACGTTAACTAATTATATTTATATTTTGCTTCTCATTATATATAAGAATTCATTAGTTTTCATGCTCCTGTGCTGAAAGGGGTCTGCCATCAATTTCTCAAACCTCACCCGCTCAGAGACTTATCCTCTTGCATATGGAAAGGACATTGCTGCTAAGTTTAGCCCAATTTCAGAGGCAAGGTATTTTGATACCATTATTTAGTAAAGTTGACTATAACAAAATATATAGTCTTACTGTAACAGCAATATTGATGAAAATACTGATCAACACATTGTTAACAAGTTTTATAGCTAGTCATAATTGTTAAGGTCAATCCTTTCTATATTGATTGCAGGAGTTGCTATCCTGGATCTTTAGATCCGGAAAGGGTTAAGGGCAAGGTCATTATTTGTGTTGACAGTTTCCCAACTGTATCGAGAGAAATCAAGAAATTAGTAGCGGAAGACGCACAAGCCAAAGGATTGATCTTGATCAATGAGAATGGAAAAGGTGCTCCTTTCGATTCAGGAGCATTTCCATTCACCGAAGTTGGAAGTGCTACAGGATATAAGATCCTTAAGTACATCAATTCTAACAAGTAAGAGCATGCATTACTCCTAAAAAACACACCAAAACCTCTATATACTATTATTGTGTTTTTCGATTTATTACTTGCTTTAACAAATGCACCATTCCCAGCTTAACCTTTTGGGAGTTGTAAACATAATGAAAACATTTTTAAGTAGCATCCTTTGGATCATAATCTTGTTCTCATCTCTTCCTTAATTTGAAATACTTAATTTAAATGAAAGAGACAACTTTCAAACTTGCTTATGCAAGCCTTTTTGTAATATGCTTTTTTTCTAGTAAAATTGAATATGCCTTGAAGAAAGGCATGTTGATGCCAAGTTCTCCTTTGTTTTTTTAATACGACAGGAATCCAACTGCAACCATCCTTCCTACAGCTGATGTCCCAAGACATAGACCAGCACCAGTGGTGGCATATTTTTCATCAAGAGGTCCTAGTGTGCTAGCAGAAAACATTCTCAAGGTCATTCTCTATCCCATAAACCTTACACAATTGGAAATTAATTAGTTCGTGAAGATCTAGCTTGTGCTAATGCTTTCAAGTTTCTTAATGTTGGATTTACCCTTCAGCCTGATATAATGGCTCCAGGAGTCGCCATATTAGCTGCAGTGATTCCAAAAGTTGTACAAGGTAAGAAGCCCCTGGAATATGCTATAAAATCTGGAACATCAATGGCCTGTCCACATATTACAGGGGCTTCTGCATTTATTAAATCAGTGCATCCTAAATGGACTTCTTCCATGATCAGATCGGCACTCATGACAACTGGTAAAGTTGACATTTTTAAGCTCTAATAACATATGAGATCAGTGAATTTATATATATGTTGCTTCTTAATTTTACTAGCATTACTTTATACAAATCTCATTTCCCTAGAAGTTGCATGAATGAATATCAGGTATTTACATTGGTTCCTTATTATTCTTTATTTTTTTTTCCTATATGCAGCAACTGTATATGATAACATGGGGAAACCATTAACGAATAGTTCAGGTTCCTTCGCCACTCCACATGAAACGGGAGTTGGAGAAATAAGCCCACTTAAAGCCCTTAATCCGGGATTGGTCTTCGAAACCACGAGTGAAGATTATCTTAAATTTCTTTGTTATAGTGGCTCCTCAGAGAAAACAATCCGATCCATGGCCAAGACAAACTTCAAATGTCCAAGAAAATCGTCTGACAATCTTATTTCCAGTATCAACTATCCATCAATCTCTATAAGTAGACTAGACAAAACTAGGGGTTTCCAAACTATTACAAGAAGTGTAACAAACGTTGGACTCCTAAATGTCACATATACTGCGACTGTGCAGGCTCCTTTGGGATTGAAAGTGAAAGTTTTGCCTAAAACGATTACTTTCGTTGAGGATGTAAGAAGGGTTCCTTTCAGAGTGTCATTTGATGGCAGGGGAGCTTCTACTGGCTATAATTTTGGGTCTCTAACATGGTCTGGTGGTCCATATTCTGTGCGTATGGTGTTTGCAGTAAATGTTAAGTGATAGAAGGCTTTTGTAAGAAATAGAAAACTAGTTATTCTATTCAAAATGGAGATATGTTTTGTTAAAACATCCATTCAATACTTATTGTTGTTTTATAGCAATGTTATTCTTTATTAATTAATCAATGACTCCTGGTACAATAAAACAACAATATGGTTTCATCCATTTTTTATCCGGTTTACAAAACTTTATATTATGGACCTATACTTCCAACTTAAAAGATATACTAAAAAAATATCTTTATTTATAAACTCACTACCCATTTCATCTTTTTCTGATATGAGATTTATAATATTTTTTCTCACCCAATTGTGCACTGACTCTTTCAACCATAGAGGAGAGGAACTATCTGATCCGAGTCTACCTTGACCTTGGTATTATTCATGGGAGTCTCACATATTAAAGACTTGAGTAGACTCTAACACCAATCTAATCCAAGTCTTGAACATTGGACGACAGTGAAACATATATTGAAATATTTAAATTGAACTAAGTATTATTGTTCAGTGTTTCATGTAAAATATGTGTATGATTGATTTTAAGTGCAAGTGAGAGATTGTTAGCATATACTCTTAAAAACCAATTTTAATACTTATTTATTAATAAATAAATTGTTGCATCAATTATTGATTTCATATATTATATTTTAATGAGTGTTTTATTTTTTTATTTTTTTTATAATTGAGGGAGGAGAGATTCGAACCCTGCTTTTTAGGTAAGGGGATTATACACCAACCAATGAGCCAAATGCTCGGGTGCAATGAGTATTTAATTTATTTATGATATAATAAATTTTTTAGTAACATTGTAGAAAAACTATGCTAATACTTGATGAACTATTAATTTACCAAAATTGTTCTACGCTAAATGTGATAAACTTGTTATGCATCTATCATAAAGGATAAAATGTGTTAACTACAGCATTAGGGTGATGACCTTAAAATAAACAAGTGGGTGTAGTGTTTGAGATACATACATCGAACAAGATGTAATTAAATAGCACCATATAAACATTTCACTGTCAAATTAAAAGGAGTTCTATTACAATTTATTAATTATCCCTAAACTTGAGAGATCAATATAATTTGTTTAATACTATATGACTTTAATGTTGCCAATAGGTGATATTGAATTTAAAGATTATACCTTGGTACGTTTGGTTTTTGTAAATTTTAAATAAATTATATTAGATGCTCAATAAAGGATTTACCATTCTCTATTGAGAAGGATATTCAAGTGATTTTCATATAATTGTTAGACTCAAGAGATCTAGGCAGTGTTCTAAAAAGTGTTTTAGAATTATATTATTTATATTAATATTATATATTAGTGTTTTTGAAGAAAAATATTTTTCAAAGTCGAACAAGAATGAAAAGCATGAATTGGTATTACATAGGTTGAATATGATAGTGAAAATTATTTATCCATAAAGCCCATGAAGAATACAATATACTGAAAGGATTGATTAGTAAAGATTGTAATGAAAGGGACCTCATTGATAATTCTTTTATTTACAAAGGTAAGTTGTAATGTATTAATGGACATTATTGCAATTAATGAATAAATAAGGTTTCTTAATTAATTTAAGAAACTAAATGATAATATTAGATTAAACAAAATCCAAGTAAAATATTAGTGATGAGATGACATGAACTTTAGCCCATATTTGTAGAAAGATCTTAAGGATCCCACACGTATTCCTTTTTCGAATTTTATATATGAGTCTTATGGGACTGTGGATTGGGTCTAATAGATTCAAGTTCATGAATATATCCATATAGACAAAGGTTGTTACTTAGTTAGTTTAGAAAAAGAAGAAGTATGAATCTCTTTGGAGGTGAGGCACTTAAATCGCTTTTGAAGTTCTTTATATCTTATCTTTTAAAATTACGCATAATGATTATACATTGGACATCTTATTTGGGTGAGTGACGTAGTGATGCAAATTAAGCAAGAAACACTACACATATAAGACTAAAGAAGTGTGTTATTTGGTCAAATTAAGATAAATGGAATGACTACCTACAAGCCACACACATTGGGTGTATTAGACATCTTCAAGCACAATCTCATGACTAAGGAAAGATGTGTGTTCCCAATCATGTAAATTTACATCATTTGTTTATATTATAATAAATTGTATCCGAATATGCAATTAACTTCAACCTATTTGTAACCTAGGCTTCAAAGCTCCATCATAGATAAACAAAACAACTTAATTTGGGTTGCCCATCACATATAGGGAAGTCATTGCAAGAAAAATGTGTTTTATAAATCAATAATTAATTTTCTTTTAAGACTTCATTTAAATAGGATTTAAAAAAAACAAGTCCAAGTAATACCTTTGTGAACAACACTTACACCATGTTTGGTTGAGGAGAATGGAATAGCCATTCTCCCCTTGTTCTTAATCCTTTCTAAAACTTCATTTGGTTAGAAGGAATGACCATTCAGAGATGGCTATTCCTGAAGGCAAAGAATAGGTTCAAAATGTTAATAGACAAAAATATCCTCTATCAATTTTAAAAATTATCATACTTCCAGAAGAGTTAACAAATTGTTGTGTTGTCCTGATTGCAAATGTAAAACCTAGAAAGCTACAAGATGTGATGTTAGAAGGACTGACTGCACCATCGTAGAGCCTTTACTTCACCCAGAAAGGGCTAAACCTAGCGAACACGTTTCATTTTCAAGGTAAGCATGTTGTGGGTTACAAAGAAATTAAAAAATTTATTGCACAATCATTCCATAGCCTTGCTTTCGTGTGAGATTATTTGGAAGAACGTGAAAGTTATTTATTGCCCATTAATAATCATTTTTGCTTAAGCTTGCTTAATTTTTTTGTCAGTCCTTTTTCATCTATTGCTCAAGTTATCAAGTCTCTGTTAAGTCTAGTTGAAGACCATTGATTTAGGCAAACATTATGACATAAGGAGCAAATGGTTGATATATCCCTGAAAGAGTTGGCAGGTTAACACTTCAATTAGGCAAAGTGTTTAAAGGTGCTCGGTTAGAAGTCTCTAATGAAGGAGGACTAGTGAAATTTGAAGAAAATATGGTGCCAAGCTGGATGCTAGTGTAAGCGGGTTGTGATGCAACTGCACGAGGGGGAACAAAATAGAGAAATAAGGAAAGAAAGGTAAAATAGAGGAAAAAGGGTGAAAAATGAGAATAGAATGATATAGAAAGAAGAGCAACAGAGCAAATAGATAGATTAGTCTTAATTGTAAGAAAACCCATTGATAACCACTACTCCTAGATTAAACCCTATTGTATTTCTAGGCTTAAACTAATATGCCTAAAATGGATAACCCTTCTAATACATCTAGGCCTAGAATAAATGTGCTTAAAGTCCTTAGCATGGTGCACCGTCAAGTTGCTTGTCTTAGAAGCTTTCTAATGTCATTGTTTTGCTTGATATTTTGATCGCTAATATCAATGGACAACTAGTTTCAGCTGGCTGGGAATTTGCAACTAGCTTCACACTTAGCATTTTTAGGCTATTGTTGTGGCTAACCTTGTTGTTTGCCTATAGAATTTTTTTTTTTTCATTTTAACTACATTAAAGCACTGGAAAATGGAGTCTTATTTGTATATCATCAAACTTTTAAGTAAATCAAAAATGCTTCTTCTGACGTATTTCTCTTTCTTATATGATTACGCTAGTAAATTAGTAGCGATGTCCTGAAAATTGAAAGAACTAGAACTTGTGCCTGTTCATATATATATATTGAGACTGATTTGGTTTTTATGTTCCTAAAAGGATTAAAATTAGCAACAATTATTTAAATGACATGAAATTGATCAATTTTAATTTAATACAATATTTCATAAAAATTGGTAGAGTAAATTTTTGAGTTACAACGACTTTGGAAGAAAAGCTGTTGCAAGTAACTTAAGTGTACCTTCAATACCTTCAATCCATCATTAAGGAAACGTTCCGCCTATGCCCTCTTATTCCCCTCTCAGTTATGGTGTTGGCTAAGAAGAATAAGGGGTAAGGCGATTTATGTTTTTGTGTCTGAGAAAAGGTCAAACAGAGAGAGACACTTTGGGTTATTGAGATACCAAACGAACGAGAAGGCTAGAAGGGCAGTATGGAGCCTAAATAAAATATGGTTGATTGATTAAAAGCTAGGGGGAAATATTGCTCACTTTAATTCACGAATTGATTACTGACGTAGAAAGAATGAAGAAGCCTGGGTAATGGAGGACTGAAAGAAGCTAAAGATGGAGAAGAAAGGAAGTTTTATAAATAGGTGTTGGTTGGGGACCCAAAATCGACTTAAAAAAACAAATATGGAGAAAAGGAGTGATGGGAATTGACTTCTGGGCTAACCTTCAAGGAAAGATTGCAGGGGTCATACGGATATGGAGATGCTAGAAAAATTAGAGGAATGTTGGGTGGGCCTTGTTAAATCAACGATGGAGTATGAATCAATCCTTTAATTGATTTTTGAGAAGTGAAAGAACAAAATTGAAGTGAAAAGGATGATTGGTATGAGGTTTCTGATTATGTTCTTGGACAAGAAGCTAAAAGAGTTAAAGGAAAAAGGTTGGGGTTTCATGAACCAACTGTTCAATAAAATGTTTAGATGGAATATGCAATTGAAATGGGAAGGGCAGCATTGCTAGTTAGCTTGTTTGGGCATCCCATTACAAGCATGGAATGTAACGACCTTCACCAATATTGGTAATTTAATGGGCATTTTTCTGAAAATGGGAGAGGAAACAATGATAAAGAGTTCATTTGAGAGGGGCATTATGCAAGTCCTTTCAAGTCAATTGATCCAATATCGAAGACTATTACGTTGGAAGTATATTAAACATTGAAGATGTTATTCAAGTCCAGATTGATAAAGTAGAGTTTATGAGTATTGAAGACTTAGTTGAATCAGAACTCTTGTGTTTAGAAGAGTGGAAGAAGGATAGTACACGTGTAATATTTATGTTGGATGGTGTAATTTTAGGAATTATAGTTTACTAATAAGTTTTACTGCGCTATAAATAACTTTTCAAGTTAGTTGTTAGTTGTATAGTTAGTTGAGAAATCAGCCTTTCTATTGGTTGAGAGGTCTTGTATGCAAACCTTTGTAATGACTAATTTCATTAATGAAAATTCAGTTTACAATTCACTGACTTGCTTCATCGTCTTCTCAAGCTCTTCTTCTATGGTTTTCTTTGGTTTTATTATGGTATTAGAGCAAATTAGGTTAGGGATTCTGATTTTCTCATTACATATCTCTAATTAATAAGTAATTTGTTTTTCATTTTTGAGGAATATTTGTTGAATTTTTGTTTTGAGCTTGAAATTTCTGGTTTCAATGGAAGAATCTATAGTTTCTAAGACTACAATTTCACCGACTCTAGATCCACAATCACCTTATTTTTTGCATCATTTAGATCATCCTAGTTCAGTGGTTATTACTTCTAAGCTTAGTACCAACAATTATGTTCCATGGAGTCGATCTTTTGTCTAAACTATTTCGATTAGAAATAAGCTAGGTTTTCTCAATGAAACACTTAGGAAGCCCACTGTGACAGATCCTTTGTTTGATTTGTGGACTAGATGTAACAATTTAATTGTAGCCTAGATCCTAGAATCAGTCACTCTTTTAATAGCTTCAACCATATTCTATAAGGATTCTGTTGCTGAAATTTAGAGTATTTTGAAACAAAACCTCTCACAACCTGATGACACTAGGGTTTGCAGCCTACAATTCACTTGAGGGAATGTCATTCAAGGAACAAAATTTGTAGATACTTATTTCATAGAATTGAAAAGTATTTGGGAAGAGATGAGGAACTATAGACCACTGCTACAATGTGAGTGTGGGAAGTGCAATCCTAATTGCTTCAAAAAATACTTAGACCAGTATTAAAAAGATATAGTTTTTAGATTCTTAAATGGCCTCAAGGATTCCTTTTTGCTATAAGGTCACAGATCATTTTGCTAGATCCTTTTCCTACTTTGGATAAGGTTTACAGCTTGGTTTTAGTGAGGTAACACAAAGAACTCTTTTGGTATAAGGTCAACTAGTTTTGGAATCTACTGCTATGATAGTAGTGTCTAATGAAAAGAAAAAATTCAAAAAGGAGGTGATTTGTTCACATTGTAATAAGAAGGGTCATTCAAAAGAAAAGTGTTATAGATTGATAGGTTTTTCAAAGGATTTCAAGTTCAACAAGGGTAAAAATGCTTATAAGAAAGGCAAGTCAGTGAATAATGTTATAACAGTAGAGGAAAAACAATTTGCATAAGAATATGAGGTTGCTAGAAATAGCACCATGTTTCAGATGTCTCTAATTGGGCAACAAGTAAGCAAGCTGATGGATCTCTTAAATGAGAATGACATTGGTATTAATAAAGGTAAGGATGGTTCTATTTCTACATCAGTCTCTACATCCAATCAGCAAAACAAACATTTTCTAGTCAACTCTGTTTTTTCAAGTATTATCTCTAGTCATGTTTGCTAACACTAAAAATAATCTTCCATCCAAATACAAAAATGTGATCGAATTCATGATTAAACACAATTCTTGGATTATAGACACAGGAGCAATAGATCATATTTCTTATACCTTGAATAATTTTGTTTCTGCAACACAAGTATCTAATTGCTTTGTTGAACTTTTAAACAACGCTAAAGCTTTAGTCTCTCATATAAGAACTGTACAACTTACACCATTTCTTACTTTAATAGATGTTTTATGTGTTCCTAGTTTTAGGTTTAATCTCATCTTAGAAAGTCAGCTTATTGGTTCATAGAAGAATCGTGTTTGGTTTACTGATGATTTGTGTGTTGTTCAGGATCTGGTGTCATGGAAGGTGACTAGGGGGTAGCTAAGGTCATTTCAGGGTTGTATTTCATGCAAGTTAATGCAGATGAACAAGCTTTGTCAAAACATAGTACTGACAAGATCATTTCATCAATCAATGTTTCTTTTATTCACAATTGTGTAGCTATGCATCCTAGCTTTGATCTATGGCATTTTAGGTTAGGTCATGCACCAGTAGAAAGAATAAATGTAATAAACAAACATTGTTCTGATGTTCATTGTTCTAAGCATTTGCTTTGTGAATTTTTCTTATGGCAAAACAAAGAAAATTACCATTTCCTGTACATGTACGAACAAGTGTTAGTCTTTTTGAAATTGTTCATGCAGACATATGGCGTCCTTATGAAATACTTACTATTTCTAATCAAAAATATTTTCTCACCCTAGTTGATGATTACTCATGTTTTACTTGGATTTTCTTGATGAAATGTAAATCTGATTTTTAAACCATCATTTCAAATTTTTATAACTTTGTCAAAACTCAATTCAATGCTTGTATCAAAGTTTTGAGAACAGACAATGGAAAGAAGTTTGATCTTACTTATTTCTATGCAAAAACAAGAATTGCTCACCATTTAACTTGTGTTGAAACTCCTCAACAGAATGGTAGAGCAAAGAGGAAACATCAACACATCTTAGTTGTCATAAGAGCTTTATTGCATCAGTGTCAAGTTCCTTTTCATTTTTGGGGTTTAGGCAGTTCTTACTATTGTCCATATTATAAATAGGATGCTTAGCAAAATTTTTCACAATTGCACACTGTATGAATTGTTGTACAAAAAACCTCATTCCTATGATCACCTTAGAGTTTTTTGTAGTTTATGTTTTGTGTCGACTCCTAGTCAACATAGGAAAGAACTTGACAAAAGGGCAAGTAAGTGTATTTTCTTCGGATATCCTAATGGTGTCAAAGGCTATAAGGATTATAATCTTGATGCTAACAAAGTTTTCATTTCAAGAAATGTGATTTTTCATGAACATGTTTTCCCTTTCCATTCTTATCAATAGATTTCTTTTGATCATGCATTTTATCAAACACCTAATGTGCATGAGTCTGATGTTGATTTTTTTTATATTGTTCCTATTCCTTCTTCTATTCATGCACCTATGAATGCTTCCACATCTTCAACTTCTTCTCTTGATCCTTCAAACATGCTTGAAAATTCAAATTCCTTGAATTTTCCATCAAATTCAATTGATCAATTTGTTTCTAGCAGGCATGTTAACTCTACAGTTGACTTTTTTGAATCTATTTCTTTTTATTGTTCTGTTATTCCTATTGATTCTATACCTCATAGAAAAAGTGACAGAACTAGGAAAGTGCCTAAATACTTAGAAATTTATGATGTTTAGTTGCCCTGTTCTTCAAATTCTATCACATCTTATCCTATTGCACAGTTTTTATCTTCTAACAAGTTATCTTCCAAACACAAATCTTTCAATGCTTCTTTATCTCAACTTCATGAACCTATTACCTATCATCAAGCTATTCACTATGATCATCGGAGAGAGGCTATGGCTGCTGAATTAACAACCTTAGAGGATAACGACACATGGAGTGTAATTCCACTGCCTGTTGACTCTCACACAATTGGTTGTAAGTGGGTTTTCAAAAATAAAATGAAGGTAGATGGTAGTATAGAAAGGTTCAAGGCTCGTTTGGTTGCAAAAGCATACAGTCAAATTGAAGGCTTTGATTATCAAGAGACTTTTAGTCCTATTGCTAAACAGGTAACTGTCAGCCTTTTTTTTTTTTTTGCCTTAGCAGTAGCTCAAAGGTGGTTTTTGTCTTAGTTAGATATCAATAATGCCTTCCTTAATGGGGACCTTGATGAAAAGTGTATATGTCATTACCACCTAGTTATTAAGTAAAGGGGGAGTATCCTCCTAATACTAATTTAGTCTGCAAATTACACAAATCTTTGTATGGATTAAAACAGACCTCAGGCAAGGGAATGCAAAATTTACTGCAGCATTAACAGAGTATGGTTTCAACCAGTCTTTATCAGACTACTCACTATTTACTTTGAATACAGAAAATGGTGGTTTTGTAGCACTGTTGGTTTATGTTGCTGACATAATCATTGGTTCCAATGATCTTCAGTTATCAACTGATGTCAAAACTTATATGAGTTCACATTTTAAGCTAAAAAATCTTGGAGAAGTTAAGTACTTTCTTGGACTTGAATTAGCAAGGTCAAAGTAAGGTATATCAATTTGCCAAAGAAGGTATCTTTTGATATGTTGGAAGAACATGAACTTCTTGGTGCAAAACCAATTTCAACTCCTATTGATTATAATCACAAATTAGAAAAGGCCACTGATGATGAACAACTAGCAGATGCAACACTATATCAATAACTCATTAGGAAGCTTTTATACTCAACTTTTACAAGACCTTATATATCCTATGCTGTGCAAACCTTATTTCAGTTTATGGATAAACCAAGTTAGGTACATCTTATGGTAGCATATAGAGTGTTGAAATACTTAAAAAGGTCACCAGGACAAGGAATTTTGTTAAGCTCCAAGTCTGATTTGCAGCTTTCTCCTTATTCAGATAGTGATTGGGCAAGGTGTCCTGACATAAGAAGGTTGGTAACAGGTTTTTGTTTTTTTCTTGGTGATTCTTTGGTAAGTTGGAAATGTAAGAAACAATCTGTAGTTGCAAGTAGTTTTGCTGAAGCAGAGTATCGCTCGATGGCAGTTACATGTTGTGAAGTGATATGACTGAAATATTTGCTTTCTAACTTTGGAAATGACAATTCAACAGCCATGAAACTATACGCAGATAGCCAGTCTGCCATTCATATATGCAAAAATCCGGTATTACATGAGAGAACCAAGCATATTGAAATGAATTGCCATGTCCTAAGAGAAAAAGTCAAGTCTGGATTAATTGAGCCTATTCATGTGTCCATAGTATTACAAGTTGCAGAATTGTTCACAAAGACTCTACAACTAAGAGTTTTTCACTGGCTTATGACCAAGTTAAATGTGCATAACATACACAGTTCAACTTGAGAGGGAGTATTAAACATTGAAGATGTTATTCAAGTCTAGATTGATAAAGCAGAGTTTCTAAATATTGAAGACTTAGTTGAATCAAACTCTTGTGTTTAGAAGAGTGGAAGAAAGATAGTACACGTAATATTTATGTTAGACAGTGTAATTTTAAGAACTACAATTTACTAATAAGTTTTACTGTGCTGTAAATAACTTTTCAAGTTAGTTGTTAGTTGTTTAATTAGTTGAGAAATCAGCCTTTTTATTAGTTGAGAGGTCCTATATATAAACCTTTGTAATGATTGATTTCATTAATGAAAATTCAGTTTACGATTCATTTGCTTACTTCATCATCTTCTCAAGCTCTTATTCTCTGGTTTTCTTTGGTTCTATCAAAGTAAGATAGGAGATCTTCACAATTAGTGTTATGGAATGTACTTCTTGCTCTTATGTTCAGAAATGTTTGTTTACCAACTCATCAATTTCAATGTCGCAATGCAATATATGGGGAGGAGAGGCATTCTTAAGTGACAACAAAAGCATTCATTCTTCATCTATGAATTTAGGTTCATCTGAAGCAAACTTGGAGATCTCAAGATCTCGTGAAGACACAAGGTGTCGAGCTTTGGCAATGCATATTGAAGTCACTCTATGCAATATAGAGGTAGATCAATTAAAGAGGTTTTTACAGCCCTTAGGTGCCAAATCAAGAGGTGATTTTGTATCACTGGTGCCAACTCATGTGGGAAGCTTACAACTGATTGAAAAGAGAATTAATTGGAAAAATAGTAAGGTTTCAAAAGGGGGGAAAATTTGATAAAGAAAAATAAGAGATGAAAGGGCAGGAAAAGTTTTGACAACCTAGAAGAAGTGGGAGAATTATGGAATATGGGGTGGTAATTCAGTTTAGATCCTTTTGGTGATGAGCAGTAGGTTTTTGACAGATTGACAAAACTAGAGGAAGTAGTGATGTACTAAGTTTGATGGGATGGTAATTTTGTTTGATTTTGTTAATTATGTGGTGGTGGTCTTTGGATTACTGCATTTTGAATTTTTCTATTGAGTATTGATGGAATGTTTCTTGACATTGATGTTTTGACAATGCCTCCAAGAACTTCTTTGTGTTATAAGTCTTTGTTTGGTTGTTGCATGGTCGGTGGATGAAAAGAAAATTGTGGGAAGAGCTGGTGTTGTTGAGAATTTGGGATTAGCGTTTTGGTGTTGCACTATTTGTCTTATAAGCCGCTAGTCTAATTTTGTTTTTTCACGATTTCTTGCGATTGGAGATGCCAGATGTGGAGATGTTTTGTAATGTGGTGCACATTGTTGTGGTGTTTTTTTTTATTCTGAGTGCCCATGTCATTTCTAATGATGGTGTTTTAAACTATTGTCTTTAGTTTTATCTTAGGCGTGCTGTTAAAAGGTAGACCCATGCTAGGTTTCTTCCTTTTGTATTTCTTGGCTTTGCGAGATGATAACTTATTTACAGACATGCTTGTTAAGTATGGTGTAGATTGTGATTCTATGTTCATAGCATGGTGGTAGCTTTTATTAGTGTCTTACTTCTTTAAGTTTGTCTCTACATTCTATTTTGTAAGCTTGGCCTAAAAGTGTAGTTTATTTTCATCTAGATGGTAATTTTGTTTGTTGGTTTTGTGCTTTAATGCACTTTAGTTGCTTCCGGGTTGTAATGGGGACATTTTATTGTACCATCACTACTTTGAGCAGCTTTTTAATGAAATCGCTTTTTGGTTGAGCAAAAAATATATATACGTTATAATTTGTTCATTTTTCCCAATATCTTTCTCTCTCGACCCATCTGTCTCTTTCTTTTCACTAAAATTTCTCCACCATTGAAGATAGCATAAGGTAGTGGCAATGGCGGTGATAGTGGGTGGTATCGATATCTTCACAGTTAGGTTTGGTTGCAATAAGCATTGATCTGGTGTTCCTCAACCAAATCGAGCCACAAAAGCATCGGATCTAATGGCTCCCATCACATTTGGTTACAAAAGCATCGGATCTAGCATTCCCCAATTAGATTCAACCACAAAATGCTAGATTCGACGCTCCCTAGGCAAATTTGATTGCGCGAAGTGTCAAATCTAATGCTTCTTTGCTAGATTCCTGTGATCGAATTTGGCGTTCCATGGCTAGATCCAGCTGTGGGTATTGGTCCCAAATAAATGTGCTAGAAGGGGGTGAATAACACTTTTTGGCTTTCACTAAACTTGATTTCTAATTGGGGGCAAATTGAAGGTCAATGATGAGAAATTTGATTCAAGATGAAGGAATGATTTAAGAAAGAATGAAAATGAAAAATAAAACAGAGCAGACAATACACAAAGATTTATAGTGGTTCAGTCAAAGACCTACATCCATTACCTTGATTGTTCAACCAAGGATTTTTCAAACCAAATCACTATAAACGGTAGAATTCCTAAGCTTCCACCAAGCTTTTACAATGACTTTTCACAAGCTCAACCACAACCTTTAACAATGGTTTTTCCCGGGATTAAACAAAACTCAAAACTAACTTTTCCTAGGTTGAGTTAAAACCTATACACCCAATCAAGCTAACTTAAGCTTGATCAATCCACTTAGAGTGACTAGCACACTTTAAGTAATCAAGAAGAACATAAATAAAGGAGGACCTATGATCACTAACCTGATCTGAATTGTACAAGATGAAGTGCTTAACTCTATTACAAGGACTGGAGTGAAGTGTAGAAAGTATGTAGAGAGTTTTTGCTATTTTTTGAGCTATTTTTTATCTTGGAAGCATCCAATCTTGTTCTTAGCCATTGGGAAGGCATTATATACTTGAAAAACCAACTCTGATGGATGTTTGACAATTTCTGACCGTTTGGAAACAGTTTGGAGTTAGTTATAGCCATTAGTCTATCTTCTAGCATTCAAATTCAAATTTTTTGACAGAGTGCTCTTAGTCGACTAACATACTTCTTAGTAGATTAAGTCGTTTTATGTCTTCTGATCCTAGTTTTTGACAATAAGGTCTTAGTCGACTAACAATGCTTCTTAGTCGATTAAGTCGTCTTTGTCTCTGAACCCAATTTCAGGCAGTAAGCTCTTAGTCGACTAACAATGCTTCTTAGTTGATTAAGTCGTCTCTGTCTCTGAACCCCATTTATGGCAGTGAGCACTTAGTCGACTAACCATGCTTCTTGGTCGGCTAAGTCTTTTTTATTTCTGGACTGGCCAACTTCATTTTTGAATTTTAGTTGAGTAACTCCCTTAGTTATCCGACTAAGAGGCTTTTGTTTTGTGGCTCAATTTTAGTTCCTTATTCTTATGAGTTTTGATATTTGTTTTTGAGTGATTAATTTATCATTGACATACATTTACATCCTGCACACTCAAGTAGTATGGTTAGACATAAATGAGTGGGAATGTTTTATTATCATAAAAAAACTAATGGAGCCAACAATAGGGAGTGTTGATTTGGAACTCCCCATCTTGATTTGACCACAAGGAGCGCATATGGACGTTCTCTTATGCCAACGAATTGACGGGAAGAAAGAAAAGAAAATTAATAAGAAAATTTAAAATGAATTTAAAATAAAAAGGTTTAAGTTTTAATTTTAAATTATGAAAAATAAATTTTTAATATTTTAAAAATAAAAAATAAAATAAAATAATGATATTAATATTTTAATTATAAATTATTAATATTTTAAATTAAATATAACTTAATAATATTTTATAAATTAAAATAAATACTCATAATAAAATTTAAATAACAAATTATTAAAATAACAAATATTTTAATTTTAAAAATAAATATTATAATAAAGGGTATTTTTATTTATCACTTATTCTTTAGTTATTCCTAAAACTATTCCTGCCATCCAAACATTATAATAAGTCATGATAGCAATTCTTATCCTATTCCATTCTTATGAATCAAACTACATAATAGCTATTTATCTCTTATTTTATTCTTACAAAATTGCTATTTCATTCCTACTCTATTTCTTTTTGCAAACCAAATGCACTATTAGGACACGTTTGATTTGCGAAATAGAATAGAATGAAATAGAATAGGTATGCTGTGAGAATGGAATAAGGTAAGAATATAATGAAAATGTTATTATATAGTTTGATTGACGGAATGGAATAAAATAGGAATTGTTATTATGATTTATTACAATATTTGGTTAGTGAAACTAATTTTAGAATAACAAAAGAATAGATGTTAAAAAAAATACCCTTTATTATAAAGTATGATTATCTATTTTTATTTTATTTTTTTTCAATATTAATAATTTATAATTTATTTAAAGTATTAGTCATTGATCATTTTAATATTAACATTTTTAAATATTAATATTTTATTTATAATTTAATCATTAACATTTTAAAATATTAATATTAATATTTTAATATTATAATAATTAAAATATTAATAATTTTAATTTATTTTTAAATTTAAAATATTAATATTATATATATAATTAAAAAATTAAAATTTTTATTGTAATATATGATTATCTATTTTTATTTTATTTTACTTTTTTAAATATGACTAATTGATAATTTAAATATTAAAAATTTAAAATATTATATGTTTTTTATAATTTAATCATTAGCATTTTAAAATATTAATATTTTATTTTATAATTTAAATATTATTATGATTAAAATTTTAATTTTGATAAAGAATCTTAAAAATTTAATCTAAGTAAGATATCAAACCTTAACAGCATGTTTGGTTGGGGAATAGCTAAGTCATTCCCCCTTTATTCCCAAGGAATATTTGTTCATTGGTTTGGTTGCCAAATGACCCAAAGAATAGCCATTCCCTACAATCTCTATTCCCCAAAATCAAAGATTAGTTAGAATTTTTTTACAAAATTTTCACTGTTCAATTCTATTTTTAATTAATTTTTACATATTATTGATTTTCTCATTAAACTCTATTTATCTATCATATTTTCATTTTCAAATTTAATTTTATTTGATTGGTTTTAACAGGAATCTCACAAACTTGACTTAAAAAACCTTAATTAACTAATTACATTCTCTCTTATTTTTGTTCGATGTTTTTTGCACGTGGAAAGTTAGATAATGAAGTTATATATATATATATATATATATATATATATATATATATGTATATACCTTTTATTTTAAGACTTCATTTGATAAGGGTTTAGTTATAAACTGACCAAAATTAGTAATTAAAACAAGCTCAACTCAATCTCAACTTTATCACAAGACTTAAAACTCAAACTCAATCAACTTTTGCTTATTATATTAAAGCTTGGATTCGAAAATAATTTAGCTAAAGTTCAACTTAATTCAAATAAATTACCATCAATTCGAGTGAAAGACTAAAAATCTAATTTGAGAATGAATTTAATAAAGTTATAAGTATGTAAATGAAATATTGGTTTTTTTTTTTTACTTATGTATAAATATTGTATTAACAATAATAAAAAAGATTTGAAAATTAGTGTAAAGTTGCAAGCCACTTGAGCAAAGCATTAAAATTCTGGAATTTGCCCCCATTCATTCTAATTCTCTAGACTTTCTCACAAAAGAATGCTTTGCAAGCTCAAAATACAAAGGTATTTAGCACAAATTCAAAAAACTCAAAACATATGTAGGTTGAAAGCTTAGTGCCCATTTGGCTTGACTTATTTTTAACTTATCTACTGTTTAAAAGCAGAAGCTGGACCAAATAGGATTTTGTAAAAGTCTCTTAAAAAAATAACTTTTTTTTTAAAGAATAAAATCTGAAAAAAAAGAGCTTAAAAAAAGCTCCAATTAAGAGCTTTCTCTTTTTTTTTTTTTAAACATGCCAGCTTATTAGGAGAGCTATTTTTTTCCAAAAAGATCCTCCTTGTCAAAAAATGCTCCCTCCCTCTCTCCCATTGATCTTCCTCTCTTATCTCCCTTTCTGTAAATCATCATTCTAGGATTTTTTTTGTTCTTATAAAAATTAAGAAAAAAGAAGATCCAAAATTGAAAACTACATTCAGGTATTATTTTTTTTCTTTCTATTTTGTTTTCATTTTATTTTCTATCATTTTTTTTGTACTTTGAAAACTCTCTTTATTAGTTGATATTTCTCAATTTATTGTTTGATATGACAATTATGTTATGTTTATTTATTTTTAACTTATTTATGGTGTATATAATATTTGATGATTATAATTGAAATAATTAATTAAATAGGTCAATGGTTGTTGAGATAAATTAGATGAAAATTGAGATAATATGTGTTGATTATAGTTGTTGAAATAATATTGTTCATGGAGGTGAATTTTGTTAGTAAGGACATCAATAGCTAAACGTGATTTTCCTGAATGATTATTACCACCTTAGACTTCTCTTCTTCTTTTTTGGGTTCTCTTCCATTGTTAGAGTTAAGAGTTTCAGTAGTCGACTCACTGCTTTCTTCTATCTCTCATTTTTTTATTTGATTTAATTTTTTTCTCTTAATTTTATTTATTTATTATTATTCAATAAAAAAGTATTTATGAATTATGCGTTACTTATAAATTATTTGTGGAACATTTTTTTAATGATTTATTATTAATTATAAACTTTATGTTATATAAAAATCCTTTTAATATTTTCAAAAATTTATTTTAAATAGATAAAAATAAAAATAATTTTTTTTATTTTGAACAAAGAAACTCGTGATTAATAAAAAGTTATTTATTAAACACCTTTTATGGTAATTTTAACTAAAATTAGAGTTTATATAAGTTGTTTTGCCAAACAACTTATCTATAAAAAAAAGCTTATAAAAGTAAATTTACCAAACAATTTTCGCTTAATTTTAAAAGTTATTATTTTTCATAAGGGCTTTATAATAACTTTTAAGTTAAAAAAAATCAGGCCAAACATGCTCTTAGTATAAAAATACAAAACGATTTGGCATTGTTATTGAGATTAATTACAAAGCTTGGATTGAGAAAAGTAAAGTTGGAACACTATCAGGTAAATTACAATATTGGCTACTAAATTTTTATAAGAGTCTCATTTTGATCACTTAAATTTAATTTACCTCAATTAGATCATTGAAATTTGTAAAATATATCAAATTTGATCATTTTCATAGATTCCATCTAAATAAGCAACAAAAAATATGACGTGATTGCCATATCAACAAAAAATATGTTAGAGTTATCAAATTTGGTATATTTTACAAACTTGATTTAGTCGGGACAAATTAAAGTTTAGTGACCAAAAGGAGAACCATGTGAAAATTTAGTGACCATTGGCGTAATTAACTCAACATTATTGTGAAAAAATGTGGTTTGAGATTTTTGAGTGTTTGATAACTTTATGAAAAAATATTATGGAGAGTTAAAATTCTAAAAGGTATATGATATTGAAAAATGTTGAAAATATTCAAGATCTAAGCAAAGAACTAAATTGCTTGATGATAAAGAAAAGAAATATATAAGGGCTATTTATAATAACCAACTAGACTTAAATTGACTTGGTATGTAAGTAAAGTATTTATAATAGTTAACTAGACTAAAACTTTCTTAGTGTGCAAGTAAAATAAATAGTAAATAATGAAGTGTTCTAATCTTAGACTTCCTTGGAGTACAAGTAAAGTAAAAAAAATAAGAAAATATTCTCCCTGAGATATTCCTAGAATTAATAGTTACAGTTCATGTTGACACTCCCTCTTAAGTTGGAGCATAGATATCAAACATGCCCAACTTGTCGATTATACCATGAAACACCTTCCCTGAAACTGTTTTCGTGAGAATATCAATCAATTGACCTTTAGAATGGACAAATGGAAATTGTATAATTTTTTGGTCGAGGTTTTCCTTGATAAAATATCGATCAACTTTAACATGTTGGGCGCAGTCATGTTGTATAGGATTTTGTGCAATTTCAATAGCTGCCTTATTATCGCAATAAATATTCATAGGTTTTGCATATTCAATTCCTAATTCTTTGAGAACAGTTATAATCTATAATAATTTACATACACCATGAGCCACACCTCGAGAACAGTACTAATTTCAAAGCCTCCATTTCTTCATTCATTATCTTGGTCCATTTCGGATCTTTTTGTTGGTCCCTATAATATGTGCTAGAGGGGGGGGGGGTGAATAGCACAATTTGGCTCTTAACAATATTGAAAACTAATTTCTATAACTTAAGAAAATAAAAATAGAGTATAAGATGCACAACAATTTATAGTGGTTGGGTCCAAGATCTACATCCACTACCTTGATTGTTCAACCAAGGATTTTTCAAACCAAATCACTAAAAATAGTGGAATTCACAAGCTTCCACCAAGCTTTTACAATGGCTTTTCGTAGGCTCAGCCACAACCTTTAGCAATGGTTTTTCACGGGATCAACCAAAACCTAAAGTGGTTTTTCAAAGGCTCAACCATAACCTTTCACAATGGTTTTTCACGGGCTCAACCAAAACCCAAAGTGGTTTTTCAAAGGCTCAACCACAACCTACAACAATGGTTTTTATCGGGATCAACCAAAACCCAATAACCAACTTTTCTAGACTAAGTTGGAACCTTTACACTCAATCAAGCAATCCAAGCTTGAATAAATCCCTTAGAGTGACTCGCTCACTCTAAGTGTACAAGAAGAGAAGAAATAAAGAAGTACCTATGATCACTTACTTGATCTAGATGGTACAAGATGAAGTATTGAACACTATTACAAAGATTGGCGTTTAAGTGCAGTAAGGTGCAGAGAAGATTTTTTGGTTTTTCAGCTTTATATCACTTGGAAGCCCTCAATTCTCTCAAAAAACTTATTTTCTAACCATTGAAAGACCCTTTTATACTTGGAGAAACAACTTTGATGGCAATTTGACAGTTTATGGCCATTGGAAACAGTTGAGGGTGAGTTCTAGCCATTAATCTATCTTGTAGTGCTCTAGTTTAATTTACAGACATAGAGCTCTTAGTCGACTAACTTCGTCGACTAAGTTGGTTCTATTTCAGGTTGCAGATTCTGGTAGAGAGCACTTAGTCGATTGACTTGATCGACTAAGTTGGTTATGTTTCTCAAACTGTTCAGCCTGCCATTCCTCCAATTTGAAACTTGGTCAACCAACATTCTTCCTTGTTTCACCAATAAGTTTCCTCCTTGTTAGACAGTTATATCTTGTTATTTTTATCCCTCTTTTTCTTTTGATATACTATTTGAAAGATTAATTTATTAATTTCATATATTAATTTTCTTGCACACTCAAGTAAAGGCATTAGACACAAATGAATGAGAATATTTTGCTATCATCAAAAACATATAGAGTCAACATTCTTTTTCTCTTATTTTTGATGATGACAAAACACTCCTAGATTAAAAATGTAATGTCTATGTTCGATATGAATGTTTCAAAGCTTTATGCATAATGAGTTGCTCCCCCTTAGTCAATGAATCTAGTTTTCTTTAAAGATTTGCAATAAACTATTTATCATATCCATAACAGCTAAACAAGATATACAATGCCCACAGTAGCTAAGCAAGATATATTGAATATCCATAATAACTAGCACATAATATTCAATAAAATCCTAACTAAGCATCACACACATAAATTAAACATGGAAACCTATCACACTCAATTTAACTTACTTTTCCTTTTCTCCTATTTTGTCATCATTAAAAAAGATATTCAAAACTCCCCCTTAATGAGTGCATCTTGATTTTCCTTTAATCTTTAAATCAAACTTTAATGAATAGGAATCATAAGCACTCATATACTTAAGTCATACAAGCTTATAGATATAGTTCAATAACTTCAAGAGTCAAGCTTGTGTTTATGTAAGAACAAATGTATGGAAGTTAAATCATTTCAAGAATTGTCAAAGATTACTCAAATAATATTCAAGCAAATTTCATCATTTTGTCATAATCAAAACTACAATAATTTTAAAGCTAACAATCTCCCCCTATTTGATATGACAAAACTATGAGCATAATTTGCATTTGAAATGATTTTAAAATCTCCCCCCCCAACATATGCATAAAATTAAAATTGCTCATAAACTTTCTCCCTCTTTTTGTTATATCAAAAAGGTTAAGAAGAGTGAGCATTAAACACTTAAGCTCAAGAAACAATGGTTAGGAAAGTCCATCAAGAATATAAGCGTTAAGACAATGGATATGTAACCACAAAGTCACCGAGTCATCATACATATGCACTTAATATCCTCAACCATGCCACTAAGAAAAATAACATTTATGAAGTTCAAGAAAGATAAACATAAAGATGTTCAATAAGCACATAAGCAATATTTCAACTCCAATACCAAGTGTTAAAGCTCAATAAACTAATTGATAGATGTAAGTAAAATCTCCTCATTTGTAAAAGCACAATATTAATTATGAGAGATGGAATCATTTTAAAGCTCATTATATCAATCGGTAATGCACTAGTAAAGACTTCCCATATCACTAAACATTTCAAGCATATCAACTTCAAGGCTCAAAACATTTAATAAAGATAGGATCATTTTAAAGCTCAAGAGAGAAGGGACAATTATAAAGCTTGATGCTAATTTTAAAGCTAGACACTAATTGAGAAAACTTAAGGCTTGATACCAATTATGCATTTCAACATTCGAGTTTAAGTGAGAGGCGATATAAGGCACAATATCTATTTTGGTGTTTAGAAAGATGTTACTGATAGTGAAGAACACCAAATGTTGAATTCTCACCAAACCTTGTTGTTGAAGATCTTAATTCGTTATGATATCAATGACAATGATTGACTCTCCCTTAAGAAATCATAAGCTCAACACAAATTGTTAGAGATCTTTAATAGATTAAACATTATGAGAGAAATTATGAGCCTAAAATAAATGAGCATTCATATGGATATTCAATTTATTTCCTTAATACTCAAGTATTCATGGAACCAATAAAAATATGAGCATTTGCATAGATGTTCAACATATTCATCACATACTCATATTTTCAAGAAGTATTTGCCAAGTAGTTCTTAGGCATGTCTAAGTTATCATTAGTATTCAAGCAGTATTCTCAATTATCATCAAGTATTATCAATCATCATCAAACATTCATTACTTATTCTCAATATCAATTAGCCAAGTAGTGTCAATCAAGCATTTCCAGGAAATTCCCTAAAAAATAGCAACTCAAGGAGAAATTAAAAAATATCATCATTAAGCATTTTTAGTGAGTATTCTTCCAAATTATTTTCAAGCAGTCATTCATTCAAGTCATTTTGAAGCAAGCATTGTAAGATGTATTCTCCAAATTATATATGAAATTGTCAATGCAAGGAGAACTTTCAAAGAAGGCATATTATTATTAACGAAGCATGACTAAGGCATTTTGCATTATTGCAATCATGTATGAGAGTTATGATCAAATAAGCACAAACATGGTTACAAGAAATAACATGGCTATCTTCCTTAATCATGATTCCAATTTTGTTCATCAAAATGCAAGCATGAGTTCAATATAGACATATACCCATTGAAAAAATATGCAACCATTAAAGTTCAAGGTACATGCAATTTCTCAATAATTCATAATTCATGAGTGA
>NC_030854.1:21755507-21761670 GCF_000208745.1 Theobroma cacao | reverse complement strand
GGCTCAAGTAAATCAAAAGACAAAAATATAGCATTTTTATATAAAACAATATTTATAGAAACACGTGTAAGTAATCTTTTGTAACTTAGAAGTAAAATAAATTCATACATACAATAATTTACAAAGTTATAATGTACAATAATAATTACAATGACAAGAGGCCCATAAATACACCAAGTGTTGGTGATAATAACCTACTGTCTGTATGATAGAGGGGTCAACTAGAATCCTTGATAAAATCGGGTATCTACAAGCTACCACAGGCCTGAAATATTTAGAAAGGAGGTGGGTGAGATTTTGCAATCCCAATGAGTAAACAAACATGATCATAAATATCTAAAGGCGAGTAAAATAGAGGCAAGTTTAAACAACAAATTACAAACCATTTCATAAGGTTTTCAATTTATTTCTTAAACCATAAAATATTTGTAATATACCAAAACAATTATTAAGGCTTCTGACTTTTATTAAAAACAAGGCTTAAGGCAAAACTAATCCTCGGGGATACCTTGGCCGAGGCATCTAACAGAGTTCGCCAAGGTTGTTAAGATATTTACATGTTAAACATATGTTAGTTTTGAAAACAAGCCGTTTCTTGGCGTTGTCCGAGTTACACATTCACGTGGGGGTTCGACGTGAAGTGAGCTCTAACATTACCTTGGGAGTTACCCTCCTTGCCTCTACAATCGGAGTAACTATATAACCTGGTTTACCGTGCCCCTCTAATAGGCAGTCCACGAAAACCCGTCACTGCAGTGACTAAACCCACCAATTTTAATAAAATTTCGACAGTATAACGTGGCTTTTATTTATTTACCCAGCTTGCATAGTAAAAGACAGCTTACATAAATTCCCAATGCAATTATAACATATAGCCACATATACTCATCTATCATAAGCCATTCATAGGAAAATATATATTTCAAAATAATTGGCAGCCTCCAATTACTCAATTTCATAATCAACACAATATATTTTTATTTGTCACATTTATTTCTAAAACATCAAAAATCTCATTTTAATCTCATTTTTGTTTCATAAAATCCACGAAGAGCATTTACAAATAAACTCAAGATAATTTACAATAATAATAGGTTTACTCACCGTTTGTACAAACTAATTGCTTTTTAGGTGTCCCGATCACTGTTCGTCGGGTACGACTTCCTTGCCTTTACCGAAAGGCTATCATCCTAAACGCATTGGAAAATTTACCCAATTCACCACATTGATGTTAAATCACTATATAATTGACTTAAATCCTACAGTAATGCATGGTATGAAATGCAATAGCCTAAAACGGCTTAAACGCGATATTAACCTATTTTTGGCACTTTACCCGTTAAATTGCTAACGCGCTCCATTTTAGCTCTAAATTGTCCCATTTTCTCTCCAGCATTTCTAACCATTAAATATCAGCCAATAACCTTCTAAAATCACCAAAATCAGCTCAATTTCCTCCTTGAAAAATTCAGTAAAAAATGGGACATTTACTCAGTTAATTTTCCACTTTATTTTTCTATCACATTAACCATTTTTCATCATTTTCTCTTCATTTCTCTTAGAATAAAAATCAGTTCATCATCATTGTACATCAATGCATATTCGGCCAAGGGTGGGTATTGTGAGAATTTCATGCTTTCTTGCCCAATTTGATTTTTATACACATTTAACTAACTAAAACTATCAATTTAACTAAAAATCAAAACCTAAAAAATTCAAAATCTCTCCCCTTGAAATTCGGCCAGCCCTAGGTTTCACTTTTTGATCTCTCTCCTCAAGCATGCTAAATGGAAATAAAGTCATAGGAAAGGTAGAAATCAGGCTAAAGTCAAAAAATCTTACAATTAGACGCGTAAACAGACGAAAAACGCGATTTTCCCTTTGAATTTTCTAGTTTTCCTTTGGTTTTTCTCTTTTCTTCATTTCCTCTCTATTTTCTCTCTTGTTCTGTCCTTATGGCCGGTCATCACTTAATATGGGGTTTAAATGGGTTGACTTTTCATTAAAATAATATTAAATCATTAAAAAGTGTCACGTGTCACTTTCCCATTGGCCCGTTTTTAAAATTTCATCCATTAAACTTATATTTTTCACCACTTGAAATACCATAGTTATTCATACCAAAAATAAATAAATCCTATAATTTTGACAAGTTTTGGTTGGTGAAAATTACGGTTTTTACCTTAGGGCGATAAAATTACTGTTTTGCCCTTTTGTTCCGAAAATTTCTGAATTTGAAATTTTTCACTTCCTATCATTAAATTATAATCCAAATAGTTAATCTTGGTCAAAAATTTCACTCCATGATCAAATTATTATCTTAGGTGGTAAAATGACGATTTTGCCCCTAAACATCAAAATTTTCAATTTTTCCTCAAATGAACCATCGAACTCCGAACAATCATTTTTAATCATTCCTGGACTGTAAAATATTAAATTTCATCCAACGATTCCTATTTGAACTAGTTCGAGGTTAAATCAACTCAAGTGTACCGTTAGGTACAATACTGGGTTTCGTCTATTCTTAGGACTTTCCTAGCATAATAACATGCTACTCAGTGCATGTATGTCATGACATGTGTTTATAGGGTCGGGTTTTACAATTCTACCTCCCTTAAAATAAAATTTTGACCTCAAAATTTCACTTACCAGATTCGACAAATAAATGCGGGTATTGGTTCCTCATCTAATGCTCTACTTTCCATGTCATTTCCTCAATTCGAGCACTTTTCCACAACACTTTGACCATTGAAATACTCTTGTTCCTCAATACTCGATCCTTTCGATCCAAGATACTCACAAGTTGCACCTCAAACTTCAAATCATCATGCAACTCGATCGGAGGTCCTTCGAGGATGTGATAGGGATCTGGTACATATTTCTTAAGCATGGAGACATGGAAAACGTTATGGATTCGATCTAACTCCGAAGGTAGTTCTAACCGATAAGCCACTGGTCCAATTCTCTCAATGATTCAGAATGGTCCAATATACCTCGGGTTAAGCTTTCCCCGCTTCGCAAATCGAATCACACCTTTCACGGAGAAACCTTAAGAAAAACTCTATCATCGATCTCAAACTCTAAGTATTTTCTCCGTTTATCTGCATAGCTCTTCTGCCTATCCTAGGCTACCTTTAGCCTCTCTCATATAACCTTGATCTTGTCATTAGTTAGATCGATCAATTCCACACTAACTAACTTTCTTTCACCCACTTCATCCCAACAAAGTGGGGTACGACATTTCCTTCCATATAAAGCTTCGTACGGTGCCATACCAATGCTAGACTGGAAGCTGTTGTTGTAAGCAAATTCCACTAACGGTAAGTGTCTATCCCAACTCCCAAGAAAATCCATGACATAAGCCCTCAACATATCCTCCATAGTCTAGATAGTCCTCTCTGACTGACCATCCGTTTGTGGGTGAAAAGCAGTGCTAAATTTTAATTTGGTTCCGAGAGCTTCTTGAAATTTCGGCCAGAATCGAGAAGTGAATCGAGGATCTCGGTCTAACACTATAGAAACGGGAACTCCATGTAGCCTCACAATCTCATCTATATAGAGTTGAGCCAGCTTCTTAATAGAGTATGTACTATGGATAGCTAAAAAGTGAGCGAACTTAGTCAACTGATCTACGATCACCCAGATCGTATCCTTTCCCCTATGTGTTCGCGAAAGTCCCAAAACAAAATCCATAGTTACATGTTCCCATTTCCACTTGGGAATAGGTAAAGACTGAAGTGTACCTGCTGGCTTCTGATGCTTCGCCTTAACTTGCTGTCATACGAGACACTCTACTACAAATTCTGCTACGTCTCGCTTCATACCTGGCCACTAATAATTCTCCCTGATAGTCCTATATATCTTGGTGCTTCTAGGATGTAATGCATAGGCAGATGAATGGGCTTCTTCCATGATCACCTATCTCAGTTGGTTTCCTTCAAGAACACAAACTCGGTCTCTAAACACCAAGATGTTATCTTCTCCGAATCTGAACTCACTGACTCCCCCATCGGTCAATTTTTGAATTTCTTTTCTTAACTCATCATCAGACCTCTGAATGTCCTTGATCTGATTTAGTAACGAAGGTTGCACAATGAAGCTTGCCAATAAGGATCCATCCTCACCATTTCTCAACTGGACCCCAAGAAATTTCATCTGTAATAATGCTGGAAAATAACAACTTTGAAGTGCGGCTAAAGACGATGAAGACTTACAACTTAAGGCATCAACTACAACGTTCGCCTTTCTCGGATGATAATCTATCACCAAGTCATAATCTTTTATCAACTCCAACCATCGGCTTCGCCTCAAATTAAGCTCCTTTTGAGTGAGCAAATATTTTAAACTCTTGTAAATATTCGACAATGCTCACCATACAAGTAATGCCTCCAGATTTTTAAAGCAAACACCACAGCTGCTAACTCTAAATCATGGGTAGGGTAATTTGCTTCATGCCTATTTAGCTGTCTAGAAGCATAAGCCACAACTTTTTCATTCTGCATCAGTACGCACCCCAACCCCAACTTTGAGGCATCACTATAAACTACAAATCCCTTACCACTCACAGGAAGTGTTAAAATGGGAACGAAGGTTAATTTGTTCTTTAGCTCCTAAAATCGATTCTCACAAACATCATCCCACTCAAACTTAACTCCCTTACGAGTTAGACGGGTCAAAAGAGCTGCTATTAAGAAAAATCTCTGAACAAACCTCCGATAATAACCGGCTAATATGAGGAAACTACGAATCTCTGTCACTGTCTTAGGTTGCTCCCATTGTAAAATTGCCTCTATCTTCTTAGGATCAACATATATTCCAACTCTCGATACTACGTGTCCTAAGACTACCACTTCCTGTAACCAAAACTCACACTTCAAAAACTTTGCATACAACTGTCTTTCCCGCAAAGTCTGTAATACTATACGCAAGTGGGTAGCGTGCTCATCATTATCTCTCGAATAAACCAAGATGTCATCAATGAACACAATAACAAACTTGTCCAAGTAAGGGTGGAACACCCTGTTCATGAGATCCATAAAAGCTGCCGGTGCGTTAGTTAACCCGAAAGGCATGACTAAGAACTCATAATGACCGTATCGAGTCCTGAACGCTGTCTTGGGTACATCCTGTTCTTTGATCCTCAACTGATGATACCTAGACCTTAGAGCAACCTTAGAAAACACTGTAGCTCCCTATAATTGATCGAAAAGATCATCAATCCTCGGCAACGGATACTTGTTCTTAATGGTCATTCTGTTAAGCTGTTGGTAATCTATATATAACCGAAGTGTATCATATTTTTTTTTTCACAAATAAAATCGGTGCTCCCCACGGAGATGTACTAGGGCGTATAAAACCCTTGTCCACTAACTCTTGTAATTGTACTTTCAACTCTTTCAACTTTGTCGGAGCCATTCTATATGGGGGAATAGAGATAGGAGCAGTACCCGAAAGTAAGTCAATGGTGAATTCGAACTCACGATCGGGAGAAAGTCCAGTAATTCATCAGGAAATACATCAGGGAACTCACTTACTACGGGGACATTCTCTAACTTAGGTTCCTCCCTCGATATATCAATCACGTGAGCCAAATATGCCGGAGATCCCTTTCGTACCAATTTCAAAGCTTTGAGGTCCGAGATTACACAATACGGTAATACTTGACGTTCCCCCGTAAATACAACTTCTGCTCCCTCTAAACTCTGAAGAAGCACTTCTTTCTTAAAACAATCCACCTTTGCTCGATGAGTGGACAACCAATCCATACCTAAGATCAAATCAAAGTCCCGAATCTCCAAAGGGATTAAATCACCCATAAATTCTTCTTCCCCAACTTTAATACTATAGCCTCTATAATACGTATTTCTTACTAACCGTTCGCCCAGAGGAGTATGCACTATAATCTCTTTCTCTAATGGTGACAGGTTCCTATTTGAGAATGATGCAAATGATATGCTCACGTATGATCTATCGGAGCCCGAATCTATCAAAACATGTGCATCTCTATCAAACACAATCATAGTACCTGTCACTATGCTAGGTCGAACCCGGGCTTCATCTTAAGTCACTGGAAAAACCCTGATCAAAATCTAGGGCTGCGGTCTGGAAGATGGCTGCTCTGGGGTATTACTCCCCATGCCTGATCGTATCACTGGGCCTTGTC
>NC_030854.1:21644028-21753410 GCF_000208745.1 Theobroma cacao | reverse complement strand
AAAAATGGGACATTTACTCGATTAATTTTTCACTTTGTTTTTCTATCACATTTAACCATTTTTCATCATTTTCTCTTCATTTCTCTTAGAATAAAAATCAGTTCATCATCATTGTACATTAATGCATATTTGGCCAAGGGTGGGTATTGTGAGAATTTCATGCTTTCTTGCCCAATTTGATTTCTATACACATTTAACTAACTAAAACTATCAATTTAACTAAAAATCAAAACCTAAAAAATTCAAAATCGCTCCCCTTGAAATTCGGCCAGCCCTTGGTTTCACTTTTTGATCTCTCTCCTCAAGCATGCTAAATGGAAATAAAGGCATAGGAAAGGTAGAAATCAAGCTAAAGTCAAAAAATCTTACCGTTAGATGCGTAAACGGACAAAAAACGTGATTTCCCCTTTGAATTTTCTAGTTTTCCTTTGGTTTTTCTCTTTTCTTCCTTTCCTCTCTAATTTCTCTCTTGTTCTCTCCTTATGGCCGGCCATCACTTAATATGGGGTTTAAATGGGCTGACTTTTCATTAAAATAATATTAAATCATTAAAAAGTGCCATGTGTCACTTTCTCATTGGCCCGTTTTTAAAATTGCATCCATTAAACTTCTATTTTTCACCACTTGAAATACCATAGTTATTCATACCAAAAATAAATAAATCCTATAATTTTGACAAGTTTTTGGTGGTGAAAATTACGATTTTTACCTCGGGGTGACAAAATTATCGTTTTGCCCCTATGTTATGAAAATTGCTGGAATTGAAAATTTTCACTTCCTATCATTAAATTATACTCCAAATAGTTAATATTGGTCAAAAATTTCACTTCATGATCAAATTATTATCTTAGGTGGCAAAATGACGATTTTGCCCCTAAACATCAAAATTTTTAATTTTTCCCCAAATGAACCCTCGAACTTCGAACAATCATCTTTAGTCATTCCTAGACTATAAAATATTAAATTTCATCCTACGATTCCTATTTGAACTAGTTCAAGATTAAATCAACTCAAATGTACCGTTAGGTACAATACCGGGTTTCGTTTATTCTTAAGACTTTCCTAACATAATAACATGCTACTCAGTGCATGTATGTCATGACCTGTGTTTATAGGGTCGGGTTTTACAACATACTCAATCATTTGATTCTTACTTCCTTGCAACGTATAGTATGTATCATATCAAATCAAGTTGCATAGCCAAGATTGATCAATAAAGCTCAAAGAATTATGCACTTAATATTCAAGCAAGAATAGGCAACTAAGATTTTCAATGTAGCAAACAATTTTAGAAACCAAGCCAAATGAATGAAACATTCAATAAATAAGCAATCAAGATTCTCATTTTAAAAAAATTAGCATAGAAATCACCCATTTTCCTTTATACGTGACTCAAGAGCATTCTTTCTTCAAGAATTGTTTCTCTTTGCTCTAGCACACCTACAAGAGATATTTTTCATTTGATCTTTGGTATCCAAATTTCTTTGGATCCTTGAAAGTTAGTCTCGTTGCATAAAGTTCCTTTTGGAACCCACACTTGTCTAAATTTGTAAGGCACACATTTTTTAATTGGACAAGTATATGAACAATAACTATAACATGTGCAATAATTGCCTTTAGTCAGTTTGGAAAATAAGGAATTCATGAAAGCCTTTTGTTTCTCATTCAATAAATCTTCAAATTTCATTTCCATATCAAAATTTCCTTTCTCTAAAATATCAATTTTCTTTTGGTAAGCTTCAAAATCCTTTTCCAAATTTTCATTTTCTTTTATCAAGTCAATTTTTGTTTTCATAAAAAATTCATTTTCAACATCGAGTGTAGAAATGATTTTCTTGTTCTTCATATTCATTTTCTCAAACTCAAATGCTAAATCCTTAAAAACTTCATGTAATTCATCAAAAGCATATGAATTAAGTTCACAAAATGAAGAAATTACCTTTATGTCTTCAAGAGCCATGAAGTATAATTCAATTTGATTTGAGTATTAATCTTCACTTGATTCCTTGTTTGCATTTGCCATGTTGCTTTTTGAGCATTGATTCTCGCAAGAGTTGTCTTCCAATTCCTTTTCCATATTTGTTTCTCCATGTAACTCTCCTAATTTTTGCTAAATTTCCTTGGCACTTTTACACATGAACACTTTATCATATTCTCTATAATCAAGTGTGCAAATAAGAGTATGCATAGCCTTAGAGTTGATTTAAACTTTCCTTATTTTAGCTTCTATCCACCTACTTCTATGTTTGGGAGTTTTCTCACAATTTACTGAATTTCTAATCATTGGAATGAAAGGACCATCGGTAATGACATCCTATATCTCATAGTCAATTGCCCTAATGTATATTGACATCTTAGTACTCCAATATGAGTAATTTGAGCCATCAAACGGAGGTGGTCTATTTGTTGATTGTCCCTCAGCAACTATGGATTTTTGGAGAGCCATTTGGATCCTCCCAAAGGGTGCTAGACCTTAAAAACAGGGAACTAGCTCCAATAGCAATTGTTAGTCCCTATAATATGTGCTAGAGGGGGGGGGTGAATAGCACAATTTGGCTCTTAACAATATTGGAAACTAATTTCTAGAACTTAAGAAAATAAAAACAGAGTATAAGATGCACAACAATTTAGAGTGGTTCAGTCCAAGACCTACATCCACTACTTTGATTGTTCAACCAAGGATTTTTCAAACCAAATCACTAAAAATAGTGGAATTCACAAGCTTCCACCAAGCTTTTACAATGGCTTTTCGTAGGCTCAGCCAAAACCTTTAGCAATGGTTTTTCACAAGATAAACCAAAACCCAAAGTGGTTTTTTAAAGGCTCAACCACAACTTTTCACAATGGTTTTTCACGGGCTCAACCAAAATCAAAAGTGGTTTTTCAAAGGCTCAACCACAACCTACAACAATGATTTTTACCAGGATCAATCAAAACCCAACAACCAACTTTTCTAGGCTAAGTTGGAACCTTTACACTTAATCAAGCAATCCAAGCTTGAATAAATCCCTTAGAGTGACTTGCTCACTCTAAGTGTACAAAAAGAGAAGAAATAAAGAAGTACCTATGATCACTTACTTGATCTAAATGGTACAAGATGAAGTGCTGAACACTATTACAAAGATTGATGTTTAAGTGTAGTAAGGTGCAGAGAAGATTTTTTAGTTTTTCAACTTTATATCACTTGGAAGCCTTCAATTCTCTCAAAAAACTTGTTTTCTAACCATTGAAAGACCCTTTTATACTTGGAGAAACAACTCTGATGGCAATTTGATAGTTTATGGCCGTTGAAAACAGTTGAGGATGAGTTCTAGCTGTTAATCTATCTTGTAGTGCTCTATTTCAATTTGCAGACAAAGAGCTCTTAGTCGACTGACTTGGTCGACTAAGTGGTTCTGTTTCAAGTTACAGATTTTGGCAGAGAGCACTTAGTCGATTGACTTGATCGACTAAGTTGGTTTTGTTTCTCAAACTCTTCAGCCTGCCATTCCTCCAATTTGAAACTTGGTCAACCAACATTCTTCCTTGTTTCACCAATAAGCTTCCTCCTTGTTAGACAGTTACATCTTGTTATTTTTATCCCTCTTTTCCTTTTGATATACTCTTTGAAATATTGATTTATTAATTTCATACATTAATTTTCTTGCACACTCAAGTAAAGGCATTAGACATAAATGAATGAGAATATTTTGCTATCATCAAAAATATATAGAGTCAACATTCTCTTTCTCTTATTTTTGATGATGACAAAACACTCATAGATTAAAAGTGCAATGTTTATGTTCAATATGGATGCTTCAAATCTTTATGCATAATGAGTTGCTCCCCCTTAGTCAATGCATCTAGTTTTCTTTAAAGATTTGCAATAAACTATTTATCATATCCATAACAGCTAAACAAGATATACAATGCCCACAGTCGCTAAGCAAGATATATTGAATGTCCATAATAACTAGCACATAATATTCAATAAAATCTTAACTAAGCATCACACACATAAATTAAACATGGAAACCTATCACACTCAATTTAACTTACTTTTCCTTTTCTCTTTTTTTGCCATCTTTAAAAAAGATATTCAAAACTCCCCCTTAATAAATGCATCTAGATTTTCCTTTAATCTTTAAATCAAACTTTAATGAATAGGAATCATAAGCACTCATATACTTAAGTCATACAAACTTATAGATATAGTTCAATAACTTCAAGAGTCAAGCTTGTGTCTATGTAAGAACAAATGTATGAGAGTTAAATCATTTCAAGAATTTGTCAAAGATTCCTCAAATAATATTCAAGCAAATTTCATCATTTTGTCATAATCAAAACTATAATAATTTTAAAGCTAACACTTTTAATGCATCCTGAAAACTAATAGGAATAGATACAATAGATAATTGATTAATAGTGAGTGCATATGATTTAGACAATCTATGGGAGGACACATAGTTGCTAATTGGGTATTTGACCTTGGCTTTAGGATTAGGTTCATATTGTTTCTTTAGTACTGCTTTATTTGATCTTTGTGGATACTTAGGAACTATACTTTCTATAAGAACATGTGTTTCATGGGACTCATTGGATATGGGATTTGAGATTTCATGGGACTCATCAGATATGGGATTCGGGATTACTTGAGGGAGAACTTTCTGGGTTGATTAGTTAATTAATGGCGTAGGCATGGGCAATTATGAGGACTCTATTGCAAAAGCATTTAATTTACTTGCAAGAAGAACTAATAGCTCACTCTCAATTTTAGGAATACTATCACAACATTGTTAACACTTTTCTCAAAACTTTCATTCACTTCTTATAACTCTATAAACTCCTCTCTTCCACCACCCTGTTGTAACACATTCTCTTCATTAGAGTTTTCCCTTTGAAGAAAAGGTTCAAAAACTCCCCCTGAATAATAAGGCTCTAATTCATGAAAAGAAACATCCAAGGTTACATGTAATTTATGGGTTTGAGGGTCATATTTTTTTGACTCCATGAGTTTTAATGATAACAAAACATTCCCATTCGTTAATGTCTAACCATATTACTTGAGTGTGTAGGATAAAAATATAAGTTACTTAATAGAATAATCTTTCAAAAGTAGCCATCAAAACTCATCAAGATAAGGGGCTATAAAATAAGTCATAAACAGAAGCCTCTTAATCGGTTAACCAAGGAAGTTAATCAACTAAAATTCAAAAGTGAAGACTTAAAAGAAGCTTTTCAAGTCAAATTTCTGATCAACAATTGAAAAGGTTTTGGGTGGCTAAAGAAATTTTATGACTGATTAAGACTAAAGGAAGATCAGCATAAATAAATTAGAAAGAAAGATCAATTAAACAAAGAAAGGTTGGTGAAGTTGGTTGCTTGAAAATAGTAAGCTCTTAATTAGTTAAAGCCTTTCTTAACCGGTTAATACAGTGAAACAGATTATGAGACAAAGAAGACTTAATCGACTAAGCCCTATAGTTAACCAGTTAAAAGCTCACTGACAAGAATTTCAAATTTGAATGCTAAAAGACAAAATAATGGTAATACTGACTCTTGAACTATTTCCTACGATCAAAAGTTGTCCAAATCCATCAGAGCTGATTTTTTCAAGTATAAAAGACATTCCTAAAGACTCAAATATGTATGGGATGCTTTCAAGAACTTAAAAGAACCAAGAATAGCAAAAATCCTTTCATTTCTTGTATTTCACTCCAATCTTTGTAATAGAGTTTCGCATCTTATCTTGTACCATTTAGATAAGCTTAGTGATCATAGGTACATCTTCATAGCTATATTCCTTGATTACTTAGAGTGTGTGAGGCACTCTAAGGGGTTGATAAAGCTTGGGATAGCTTGGTTGTTGTTTTAGGTACTGACTTAGCCTTAGAAAAGTTACTTTGAGTTTTGGTTAATCATGAATAAAACCATTGTTAAAGGCTGTGACTGAGTCTGTGAAAAGCCATTGTAAAAGCTTGGTGGAAGCTTGGGAATTCCACTGATTTTAGTGAATTAGTTTGAAAATTCATGATTGAAAGATCAAGGTAGTGGATATAGGTCAAGGGAACCAAACCACTATAAATTGTTGAGCATTGTCTACTCTCCTTTATCTCATTGTCATTCCTTTAACAACCTTTAGACTTTTCTCATCAACTTCCTTTACAAGCTCATAACTATGAACCAATTTTTAATAACATTCCAAAAGTGTTATTCACGCTCCCTCTAGCACACTCTTTGGGACCAATAAGTGGTAACTGAGGGCTTAACATCTTTAAAGAAGATCCAAATGGCTCTACAAAACTTGATTGTTGCTGAGAGACAATATACAAACAGACCACCTATATTTGATGGATCAAACTACCTTTATTGGAACACTAGAATATCTATTTACATAAGAGTTATAGATTATGAAATATAAGATGTTATCACTAATGGACCTTATATCCCTTTAACTACAAATGTTATGACCAATGAAAAAAATTCCTAAGCCGAGGCTGAATGGACTGAAGTTGAAACTAAAAAGGTCCAACAAATTTCAAGGCTATTAATACTTTGCATTGTGCCTTGACTCCCACTAAATTTAACAAAGTTCCAGCTGCACCACTATTAAACAAGTGTGGGATAAACTTAGATTCTCTCTTCAAATCTACTTTCTTTGATCATTGGAGCTTCCTTTCATGAGGAGTCAGATTTTTCTGTTGGAGATAGTTTCTAGTTATTAGAAATAACTTTGATGCACTTTTAGCAGTTATTTTATCCTCTAGTGTTTAAATTCAAAAAAAGAGATAAACTTCGGCTAATTGGTTACAGACAACTTTAACCAATTAAGAGTTCTTTGTCGTTAGGCTTCTCTTATTCAGCAAAATTCCTCTAACTGGTTATGGTAGGCTCAACCGATTACAAACTTTCTGTTTTCACTTTTCTTTACACAACAATGTTCCTTTAATTGGTTAGGTCTTCCCTTAATTGATTAAAGCTTTAGTTCCTTCAACTATAACTGATTAAAATAAGCTTTAATCAACTAGAAAAACTTTGAATTTTGAACCTTTCCATTTTCGCTCCCTTTAACGGTCAACTATATATTCAAACTTGTTTTTGTCTCTTGAATATACTAGGACCTTGTGCTCTAACCGATTAACATATATTTGTTTTGCTTTAGTTTATCACATAGACATATCTTAATTGATTAAGGTCCCTTGTTACTAAGGTTCTGTTTTTGTTTATTACTTGCTCTTTCCCTTTTTGACTAATTAACTCCGCTTTAAGTTTAACAAGCTTTTGGACTTGCCTTTAATGGACAACTTTGTTAGGGGTATTAAATTAAATCTCGCACACTTAAATAACAAAATTAGACATTAATGAATGATAAATATTTTGTTATCATAAAAAACATATAGATTCAACAATCAAGACTTCATTCATTGAAAGTCTAAATTCCAGAGGACAAGTACTAAAGTATAGAGACCTGAACATTAAGTATTGAGATGTCTTATCGGAAGAGCCAAATTCTAGAAAGCAAGTCCAAATGTATTGAGGCACAAGCTTCATTATATTAAGACTTTGCTTTCAATCTTCATATTCCAAAGAAGAAGTACAAAAGTATCAAGACTAGAACTTCAACACATTGAGACTTCACATTTAGACATCAGTTTCAAGAGAGAAAGTGTCAAGGTATCGAGACACATTAAAGAAATACCAAGACCTTATTTTAAGAGCTTAATATTCTAAAGGCCTAGTGTTCAAGTATCAAGACCAACTTGCCAAGTATTGAGACATCATCTACAGACATGGTTTTCCAGAGAGTAAGCTGTTATGTATTGAGACTAAGCGACAGAAGTATCGAGACATGCCTTATTTTGGAAATCGTCAAGGAAAAACAAGTATGGAGACATGCCACTCAAGTATTGAGACATCAATTGCCATTGGCAATTAGAGTATAGAGACTTAAATCATAGGTCTCGATACTTCATATGAGACAAAATAGAAAATGACAGATTTGACAGCCAAGATTTTGAATCAATGTCTCTAAATGGCTATGATAAGGCTCCTACATATAAATAAAAGGTTGCAACAAGTTTTTGACAAGAGAGAACACTAAGAGAAGATATTCCAAGCAAGAGTGAGGCTTTCAAGAGAAAATTCCTTTAATCTCACTCTTTAAATCAAGTGTTCATCTATCTTTGCTTACTTGAGCTTAAAGTTCTACCACTTATTTGTTAAGCTTTCATCCTCTCTTAGTATTCATTGATGTATTCAGCCTACTTAGAGGCATTCTTGATCTTAAACTTCATCATCTTGTAATCTTTGTAAAGGTTATACCTTAACCTTGAAAGGTAGAGTGTTGAAAGTGGTTATACCTTAACCCATTTAAAAAGGTAAAGTTGATAGGTTATACCTTAGCTTGTGTAAAAGATAGAGGGTTATGCTTGATCCATAAAAGACATTATAAAGGTTGTACTTGATCCATAAAAGGTAGTGTTGTAAAAATTATGCTTGAGTCTTGAAAGAGCAGTTTTATATAATGAATTACAAACTCGTTGTCATGGGTGAGGATGTAGGCATCAGGGCTAAACCTCTATAAATAGTGTGTTTTCTTGTTTGCTTAAATTCCTTTTTATTTTCATTCACTCTTGAAAACATTTTTGAATCACTCTCAAAAGAATTTTTTCACTTCTTCACTCATCATCTTTAGAGGTTTTTCATCATAGCATTGCAAATAGTATTTCAACTCTCAAAAAGGTTCACAAAGAATTTTAAAATACTTAATTCACCCCTCTCTTGAGTTTTATCCTTTGAGGTAGCCAACGTATAATATCATCAACATTAACTATTTTGGTTAGGCACCACCTTTCATTTTTTCTTTTCAATTTTGTCATACAAGTTCCATTTTCTTTGTCACTTATGTTAGATATTTTCAACAATAATAAGGGAGGAATGAGAGAAATAAGTCCTTTGAACAATTATGATTGTTTAAGAGTTATGTTTGTTCAAATAATTAAATTGGTTCAAATAATTATGTTGGAAACAAATAATTATGTTTGTTGGAAATAAATAATTGTGCCTGTTGCACACCATAAGTGAGGACAAATAAAATGTTAAGGAAAGTGGTATAGATATACATCTTGAAGCCATTCTTTAATATTTCTAGTTTTCCATTCTTGTGTCTACCAACTTGCATCTAACTATCACTCATGGGCAAATCTATGTAGAATTACATCCACCACCATTATCCAATCAATTCAAGCCATGGCCAATCCAATAGAAAAAGAACTCGACCATAGAGGATAACATTACCAAGTAGGCGCATGTACAAATAACAACACTATTCTAACCCATTCATATGCTTTAGCAATAATTGTTAGCTCATAATGTTATTCACTTCGAGCCAATTGATGCATAGTAATGTTCTTACATTATAACTTTATTCAAGACTATTGATGTGGTAGACAAATTTAAGTTACCATAAAATAAATTTTTGGTCTTAAATACAACAACAAAATTGCCATAATATTGATCCATATAGCTGATGGGAATAACTATTGTCTACTGTTGAGTTTAACATACCATGTGTACTTTTAAATATGTGCTATGCAAACTTTCCAATGACATAAATATCATGTTTTGATTTGACTTTAGATGAAATTGTTTCAAATAAAAGAAATGAGGCATAATACCTAAACAAGCGCCTAAATTATTCAAGAAAATTTAAATAAATCCTTATTCTTTTATTGTATTCAATTAATCCCATATACTTTTATTTTGAGCTAAATAAGCCTTTTATATTTTTATTTAAAGCTAAATTAGCCCTTATGATTAGTAGTTGACTTAGTCAAAATGCCACTTGTCATTCTATATCATATGATGCTGACGTAGCATGTTGAAATGTCATAATTGATAATGACCTAGTATGCTGACATATTATTGATGATTAAATGGCATGCTAATGTGACATAATAACATTGCCATGTGGTATTTTTAATCCTCAACATCAATGACATATTAGTTCCATATGGACATAAAATGACAAGTGACATTTTGATTAATGAAAACTAATCAAACATTCGTTATAAGGGTTTATTTGATCCAAAATAAAAATATAAAAACTTGATTAAACGTAATAAAAGAATAAAGATTTATTTGAACTTTCGTTAATAGTTCAATGACTTTTTCAACATTAGTAGTTAAGCTTTGAATACATTTCGGCCAATGTGGAGACTTATTGAAGTTAGTGGCTAAAAATTTAACCTCAGCAACTGCCACCCATTTCTTGATGCTTTTTGACTCTTTTGCCTTCGTTTGACCCTTTGATCCTTATTCCTTTTACCTTTGTTGAAGCCAAACCACATAAATTTTGTTGTTCCTATTGGAATTTAATTTCAGGTATCATTTCTTGTTGTGTGCTTTTATTTTTGTTGAATTTATTTGCATTATATTGACTTAGTTGGATCCAGTCTACAACAGACATTGTTAAATTGCTTTACTTCTAGCACTTAGTTATCATCTTAGGATTACAAATTCAATTTTCTTATTTTAAACATTTTCCCCTATTGTATAAGTCATAATATTGCCACTTGATCGAATAATAGACAATTCCAAACTTAATGCTTTCAAAAGCTTAGATCTTTGAGCACAAAGCAAAATATTCTTCACCAAAAACACTTGTTCTTAATTCCAAATCAAGAAAAAGTGTTTAAGCTTGATTATAATCTATCCAAACTTGTTAAGGTACCTAGCTATACTTCTTTTTCTTCTTTTTCTTGGGAATTAGAATGTGTGCCACGACCCGGTACTCTTCTCGAGCCCGTGACAACCGCCGCGATGTCTCGATAGACATTCATTACCCGAAATGTCAACCGAAACCTCACAAGGCTTTAATATCAGTTTTCTCACCTCCCTTGCGAGCAACAGTTGCTAATATCATATTTTAAAAGATTATAAGCTATTTCCAAACCAAAATAATAAAAAAAATAATTTTCGTCTCTCAAGGGTATTTTGATCATTTTTTCTTGAAAATTTCGAAACCAGCTAATAATGTAGTATGCGAGTGCAAAACACATATTTCATAATCAAAAATAAGTTTAGATGTTTAAAACATTCATTTAAAGTGAAATTATGACTATTTGAATATAATAAAAATATTCAATAAACTATTCCATTTTCTTATAAAACAATTTTTATAGAGTTATCTGTAAGAAATTTTTGCAGCGTAAAAGTGAAATAAATTCATACATACTGTAATACAGATAGTCAAGATATGTAATTTAATTTACAATGACACGTGGGCCCTTAAATGACAAAAGTGAACGAAGGCTGTGAACCTACAATTTTTGAGGAAGTAAGCCAACTGTAGCCTTCGACGATATCAGCTATCTACATACTATCTTGAGCCTGAAATGGATGGAAAGGAGGGTGGTGAGATTATATAATCCCATTGAGAAACAAACATCATCCAAAATATCTAAAGTCGAGTAAATGGAGACGATTAAAATATTCCATCTCAATATGTATTTCATAACATAAATTTTCATTTCATTTAAATAATCAACATGGCTTATGAGTATCTTAAAAGCTTGGCTCATGCCAAAATCATTCTCGAAAATACCTTGGCTAAGGCATCTAACCGAGTCCACCAAGGCTGATAAAAATTTCGTATACACGTTAACATATTTTTAGTTTGAAAAACACAGCTATTCCTTAGCGTTAGCGGAGTTCATCATCACGAGGTGGTTCTGCGTGATGTGAACTCTAACCATACCTCAGAAGATACCCAACGCACCTCTCCGATCGAGGTATGTGTATAACCGGATTTTGTACCCCTCTAACAGGCTGGTCCACAGAACCCACCCACTGCAGCAAGCTAAACTCACCATACAATAAAAATTCAACAGCATGACATGGCAATTTTATCATTATCCAGCCTATCAAGGCAAACAACAGTTTATACATTTTCAACACAAATACCTATTCAGCCATTCATGCCAATATTGCCATAAGCCAATCAATTAGAACCATAAATTCACAATACATCAAATGGTCTCCAATTACTCTATTTTCAAAGCCATCATTCAATTTCAAGACAATTTATAAAATCATTTCATTTAAACACAATTTGTTTATAAAATCTAAAAATTAACCATTTAAACTCATTTTCCATAACATTCACAAAATCGAATAAAAAGACCACTTTAGATAATTAAAATGATAATAAGGTTACTCACTATTTCGGGAGTCGAATTTTTAGAGTACTTCGACTATTGATCATCGGGTACAATTTCTTTGCCCTTATCGGAGGATTCACCATCTAAACATAATGCACAATCAAGCAATTTACCACATTGGTGCTAAACCGTTATAAAACTATATGGATGCATGAAATGGAATGCAAATTGTTCAGATTATCGTCTAAACACGGTGTTCTACACAAATTCAATTGTGTACCTAAATAAAACGGTATTGGCCTAATTCGATCTATCACTCGATTAATTGGCCAATATGCCAAATTCAACTCCAATTAACTCCATTTTTCTTCCAATTCTCCAAACCATCAAACACAAGTCAAATAACATAAAATTTAGCAAAATCATCTTCACATTTTCTCTTGGGAATTTCGGTCATGGTGGGTGCATCAACACTATGATTTTTCCTACTTGATTTTCTCACCATAATTCATCATTTCCGAACCAATTCACTTGAAATAAAATTAAATCCACCATACACACTCTACATGAAAAATTCGGCCAATGATGGGTGATGGGAGGAAGTGAATTTTTCTTGTTGGCTTTTCATGCTACACATCACTAACTAACTAAAAACACTAAAATACATTGAAATCTAACCAAATCAAGCATCAAAACCTCCCTCTAAGTGTTCGGCTAGCAAGGGATTCATCATGATTTCATGTGATTCAACCATGGAAAATAAGAAAAAAATGCTTAAGAAAGAGAGATCTCAAGCTTAAATTGAAAAATCTTACCTTTTTTCACTTATCTCCTTGAATTTTCACACTTTTCCCTTGAATTTTTCCACCTAGGGTTTTGTTCTTCCTTTGTCTTGCTTCTTCTTGGTGAGGCTGGCTATAATGAAGAGAAATGAGCTGATTTTGTGCAAATTTATAAAGAAATAATAAAGAAATAAAAGCTTGACACTTGTCACCTTACCATTGGTCCATTTTTAAATTCTTAACTATTAAGCTTTCTTTCTCCACCACATAAAATCCTTCAATTATCCATAATAATAATGGGTGAAATTCATGTGCTGGACAAGTATTGGGTGGTGTAAAATTACAATTTTGCCCCTGGGGTGGCAAAATGACTATTTTGCCCTTATCCTCGAAAAAACGCCGAAATTAAAATTCTTCACTTCTCAAACTCAAATTATACTCCAAATGATCAATCTTAGTCAAAAATTTCATCCAACACTCACATCTTAACCTCGGGTAGCAAAATGACCATTTTGCCCCTAAGTCATGAAAATTCCATTTTGACTCCATATCGATTCTCGAACTCCAAATCACCAGATTAAATCATTCTGGGAATTTAAAATTCTATATTTCATCTTAAAATCTCTCTTTGGTCTAGTTCGAGGCTTAATTCAACTTAGTTGCACCACTAGGTATGTTACCGACTTTTAACGATTTTTCGGGGCTTTCCAAGTATGCAAGCATATTGTCAATCACATGAATGACGTGGCAAGTATTTTATAAGGTCGGGCTTGACAGTGTGGGAAGCACTCTAAAGCTTGTTGTAAGGGATTATAGCTTGGGTTGAGAGCTTATCTTGTAAAAGCTTGACGGAAGCTGTTAATTTCACTGATATAGTGAAGTTAGGTTAAAGATCCTTGATTAAGAGATCAAGGTAGTAGATGTAGGTCAAGGGAACCAACCACTATAAATAGTCTTGCATTGTCCACTTCTCTTTTCCTTTCTTTACTAGGTGTCTTTTAGCCACTACAAGCTTTACATTCATTGTCTTTTAATCGGTTAAAAGCTCTATCATTCAAAAAGAGCTGACCTTAAAATTTTTTATACTATTCACCCCCTTCTAACACTCCATTGGGACCAACGATGATATCAAAGCCATACCCTCAAATTTAAGGCTTAACATCCTTAGGGAAGATCCACATAGCTTTGCAAAAGTCAATTATTACTGAGGGTCAATCCACAAATAGTCCTCCTTTATTTGATGTATTAAATTATGCTTATTTGAGCACTAGAATGTCCATTTACATTAGAGCCCTTGACTATGAAATGTGGGATGTTCTCGCGGAATGACCCTATATTCCCACCTCACCTAGTTTTGTCACTATTGAGAAAATGCCTAAACCAAGATCTGAATGGACTGAAGCTGAAGTTAAAAAGGTCCAAACAAATTTTAAAGCCATCAACACCCTTCATTGTGCATTGACTCCCTTAAAATTCAACAAAATCTCTAGTTGTACTATAGCTAAAGCGATATGGGAAAAACTTAAAAGTAATTCATGAAAGGACTTCACAAGTAAATGAGTCCAAAATTGCCCTACTCACTTATAATTATGAAATGTTTAAAATGAAACCGGGTGAAGATGTCACTACCATGTTCGATAGGTTTACCAATATTACAAACAAGCTTAATCAACTTGGAAAAACCATCCTTGAACATGAGTTAGTTAAAAGGCTGCTGAGATGCCTCCTAAAAGGCTAAAAACTAAAGGTCACTGCTATCTAAGAAGCCAAGGATCTCAATGTGGTCACTTGATGAAATTTGTGGCTTCCTCTTCACACATGAACTTTTAATGAAGGAAGAAAAAGAGGAAGAGAAGAAAAAACCTTGCACTCAAGATTAATTCACGTGAGAAAGAACTTGAAGAATTATCAAGTGATAATGATGAAGAGTTAGCAATGATGGCCAAAAGGTTTAGGAAGCTGATGGGATAAAAAGGCAAAAGGTTTGGAAAGAAAAATTACAAGAAAGACCAAGGTCTCTGTTGAAAAAATAAGCACAAGGGTGATCTCAACAAGAAAGATGAAATGATATACTTTGAATGTAAGAAACCAAGACATTTCAGATCTAAATGTCTAATGTTGAAAGAAGAATCTTCAAAAAGAATGAAGAAACCAAGGAAAGCAATAGTGGCAACAACTTGGTCCAATAGTGACTCTTCAAGCTTAGAAGAAGAAATTGGAAGAAAGAGCCAATTTCTGCTTAATGGCAAAAGAAGAAGAAATTGAGGTAACTTATAATTCATGTGATATTTCCTATGATGATTTGCAAGATTAATATGATTGTCTATATGCTGAATTTGAAAAACTTGATTCAAAATATAAGACTATGAGGAAAAAAGTTGTTGCATTGAATAAAGAATTAGACAAAAATCAAACATAAATACAACTCTATTTTTTATCAAAGGAACATGCTTTAAATTGAACTTGAACGATCCAAAACTGTTCTTGAACTCTTGAAGCTCGAATTAGAAAGCAAAAATTTAGAATTACAAAGAGTTTTTGATGAAAATGTTGCTCTCAAAGTGGATAAAGAAACAAGATCAAAACTAAAGCCAAAAGTGAAGAAAAAGTTCAAATGAAAACAAACCTTAGAAGGAAAATTAATGCTGGTTCATGTCACTGTTATGTATGTGGTAAAAGGGTCATTTGTCTATGAATGCTATCATTTTAATAGAAACTTTGCACGAACCAAATTGGTTTGGGTTCCAAAAAGATCGCATGTGACTACTAACCTCCTAGGACCCATCAAGTATGGGTACTTTTAAAGAAAAATTGAAAATTTTTTTATAGGTTGAGTAAGGACAAAAGGACCAATGTTTTGAAGCTCAACCAAAGAAGTAGCAGCCTTAGTACTTGGATAATGGTTACTCAAGACACATGGTCGGGAATGAAAATTTGTTTGTCAAGCTTGATAGGAAGAAAAGTGGTAGTGTTTCCTTTGGTGATGACTTCAAGGGTATTATCCAAGGAATTGGAACCACTGGTAACACATCTCAACCTCAAATCAGACATGTCTTATTTGTTAAAAGTTTAAAACATAATTTGCTAAGCATTAGTCAGCTTTGTGATTAAAGCTTTAGAGTATGCTTTAATTCCCATGCATGTCAAATGTTAACACTAATAATGTAACATTCATTGGTAAAAAAATTAAGAATATGTATGTCACTTTTCTTGATGAAACTAAGTCTAGTTAATCATGCTTTGTTGCCAATGATGTTTGCAATAGTGGGTTATGGCATAGAAGACTAAGACATGATAGTCTTGGAGACAAGTCATATGGCTTTGTTATTATTGATGATTACTCTAGATATACATGGGTATACTTTCTTGCTCATAAAGATGATGCATTATCAATTTTTGTTGAACATTGTAAAAGAGTTCAAAATGAAAATGCTTCCCCATTGTTAGTGTTAGAAGTGATCATGGTGGTGAATTTAAAAGCAATAATTTTGAAATTTTTTGTAATGAAAATGGTTTTGATCACAATTTTTTCGCTTCTAGAACTCCACAACAAAATGGATTTGTTGAAAGAAAAAAAATAAGACTTTAAAAGAAATGGAAAGAATAATGCTTTGTAAAAAAAACTTGTCAAAATATTTTTAGGTTGAAGTTGTAAACGCTGTAACTTATATTCTGAACAAAGTTTCCATTAGAGCCATGATTTCTAAAACCCTTTATGAGCTTTACGAAGGAAGAAAACCAAATATTTCTCACCTAAGGAGTTTTGGATGCAAATGTTTTGTCTTAAATAATAGAAAACACACCTTGGGAAAGTTTGATGTTAAGAGTGATGAAGGAATCTTCTTAGGTTATGCATTGAACTCTAAAGCATATAGAGTGTTTAACAAAAAAATTCTTGTTATAGAAGAGTTAATTCATATTGTTTTTGATGAGACTAATACTGCACAAAGAAAGGTAGTGCTTAATGATGATGATGCAGATGAAATTGAGAAGAAAATGGCGAAATTGAGCTTGGATAGCAAAGAAAATGATGGAGAAAGCTCAAAGGAGAAAGATGATGATGAACCACCATTAGAAGACTTGCAAAGAGCTAAGGAATAGAATAATGATCTTTTTAGAAACTGGAGATTTATAAGGAATCGTCCTCAAGAACTCATCACTGGTGATCCCTCGGAAAGTGTCAAAACTAGAAGGGGATTAAGAGAAACTTGTGAGTATTTAGCATTCATATCACGAGTGGAACCAAGGAACTTTAAGGAAGCTGAAAAGAAATAGAGTTGGATGATTGCTATGCAAAAAGAATTGGGTCAATTTGAAAGGAACAAGGTTTGGACCTTAGTTCCAAGGCTAACCAACCATCCAATTGTTGGTACAGGATGGGTATTTAAGAACAAGATGGATGAGCTGGGAAATGTGGTAAAAATAAGGCAAGGTTGTTGCTTAAGGCTACAATCAAGAAGAAGGTATTGATTATGATGAAACCTTTACGCTAGTAACTAGATCAGAAGCTATTACACTTTTACTTGCCTATGCATGCTTTATGAACTTTAAATTGTTTCAAATGGATGTTAAAAGTGCATTTTTTAATGGCTTCATACAAGAAGAGGTATATGTTGAACAGCCCTCTGGTTTTAAAGTGTTTGATAAAATTTATCATGTATATAAATTGCATAAAGCTTTCTATGGAGTACAATAATCTCCTAGAGATTGGTATGAAAGACTTTCTAAGTTTTTGATTGAAAAATGATATTCTAGGAGAAGTGTAGATAATACTTTTTTTATTAAGAAAAATGATATTGATTTAATTGTTGTTCAAATTTATGTTGATGATATTATATTTGGTGCTACTAATGAAAGGTTGTGTGAGAATTTTACTAAGGAAATGTAGGGAAATTTGAAATGAGCATGATGAGAGAACTAAAGTTCCTCCTTGGTCTACAAATCAAGCAATGTTAGGATGAAATATTCATCAACCAAGAGAAGTATAACAAAAAAATGCTAAAAAAGTTTTATTGATGAATATGAAATCAATTGGAACTCCTATGAGCCCTTCCACAAAGCTGGACAAAGATGGTAAAGGGAAATATGTGGACCAAAAGCTTTATAAAGGTATGATTGGTTCACTTCTTTATCTTACTACAAGTAGACTTGATATATTATTTAGTGTGTGCCTGTATGCAAGATTCCAATCATGTCCCAAGGAATCACATTTGACTATAGTGAAAAAGATTTTTAGATATCTCTTGGATACTCAAAGCTTAAGCTTATGGTATCCAAAAGGTTCATCTTTCAATTTTTTTGGCTATTCTAATGCTAATTTTACTGGTAGCAAAACTGATTGGAAAAGCACTAATGTTACTTGTCAATTCTTTGGAAGCATGCTTGTGTCTTGGTCTTGCAAAAAGAAAATTATGTTGCTTTATCAACTGTTGAAGTTGAGTATATATAAGTAGATAGTTGTTGTGCACAAATCCTTTAGATTAGGTAGCAACTAAATGATTTTGGAATGACTATGCATAAGGTTCCTATTTATTGTGATAATATGAGTGCCATAAATATATCTAAAAACCTTATTCAACACTCTAGAACCAAGTACATATAAATAAGACATCATTTCATTAGAGATCATGTGCTTAAGAAAGATATTGAAATAGCCTTTCGTCAATTGGCTGACATTTTCGCAAAACCATTGAATAAGAACAATTTTGTAAAATTAAGAGAGATTTAGGAATGATTGATGCCAATGAACTCTAATTTCTACGAAATTGATCATGTTTTTGATGAAAAGTCTTGTGATAAGCCTGCTCACTTCTTGACATAATTGATTAAAGGATAATTGTGATGAGTTAGAGGAATGGTAAAATAGAAATAAGGATCATTATAATCAATTAAGACCCCCATTTAATCGATTAGAACATTTCTGTCTTAGGATAGATAAGCAAGTCAGTAAGTTCATAATTGGTTAAAGGTGTTCATAATCGGTTAAAGAAAATTTGACTCTTTAGAAAACCCTAAGTCAGAAATATAGTAACTGATTAAGATATGAGCTAATCAATTAGAAGACCTTTGGCAGTTAAAAGACTGTGACATGAAAATTTTGAAAATTAAAAAAAAAAGCTAGGCAAGTGGTACGGGAAACCACCCACTCAAAATGTGAGTAACTGATTATTAACCTCTCATAAAAGACCCCCCACTCACTGAGAACGATATCTTGAGAAATTGAAAGTCTCAAGAAATTTCTGATTCCCTTATCTCTTTCTCTCTCTGAAACCCTAGAAAAGGAATCTCAGAGCAAAAACCTCTTTTACCCACAAATTAGTTGAGAACGGAAAAAGAAAGACAAAAGTTAATGACTTTTCCACACATTCCTCTAAAAAGAAAGCAAAAATCAAAGAACCTTCAGCTGAGAAGATGAAGGGAGGCAAAAAGAAAATGATAGAGAAAAGGAAAATAATAGTAGATGCAAGAACCACTGCAAGCAAAGGTACTAGTTCCTCCTCTCTATTTCAAAATCACTTGCATGCTGATAGGTTTAGAAAAATTAAGAATGCCACAATCTCTTATGGGAAGTTTTTTGACTAGATAGTTTTAGTGATTCACCGATAGTGAAAAAGGATTTGGAAGGGCATTATGAAATATTGTAGCTAAGGTATATGAGTACATTTAGAGATAGAATGTTTAGCCCTTCTTTAGTTAAGGAATTATATTCTAGCATTTCTATTGGCAAAACTGAATTGGAAGATCAAGAAAGATTTGGAAAGGATGGCTTGAATGTGTTCCTAGATGGTAGAGATTTTCAAATAAATGCCTTAGATTTAGAAGAATTTCTCAAAACTGAATCTCAAGTAGGAGTGTACAAGATGCCTAAGAAATATGCCCGAACCATCTTTGGGAGAATGTAATTGGAAAAAAGGGAAAAGTTTCTTCTAGAAGTTATGCTAGTGAGATTAAGAATATTCAGCTTAGGATTCTGCATTATTTCATAGCAACTACTCTACATGGAAAAAGTAGCAGTTCATTGGACTTGTGGTTGATGGAAGCTATTTTCAATGAAATTCCACTAAATGTGGGAAGGTATATGGTAGAAAGAATCGAGGCAACCCTACTGGGGAATAAATCAAACTTGCCTTATGGCAACATTCTTACAACTTTGGTGAAAAGGAAAAGAATTTGTATGTAAGATTTCAATCTAATCTTACAAGGACCAAAGATCAGGGGATATTTCTAGGGAGTGTATTGAAAATGGGATACAAGATAGAGAGGAATGAATGCATTAAAGTCACAAAAGGTACACCTCTACCCCCTCCAACTAGAAGTCTTTCAACAACTTTTATTAGGGCCAGTCAACCCTCTCTTCAAAGTGACATGATGTTTAATCTCTTCAAGAGAATCCATAAGAAGTTAATTGATCAAGCTAAGAAACTTGTGAAGATTGAAAAGAAACTTCAACAACTTGAGGCCTTGTTACATCTAGCCAAAGAAATAGAATCTCTTGAAGCCTCAGCCACTACTGCAAGTTAGTTCAGTGAGAGAACAACTACAGAACAGTTTGAGGTTATTGCTTCTGAACATGAGATGGAAACTAGAAAAGAAATGCCTAAAAATGAATATGTGAATTAGAATGAAAAAAAAAGATTTTGGAAAAAAGAATGCTAAACAAAAAGAACAAGAAAAGGAAAAGACACCAACCATAAAAGAGAATAAAGAATAAAGAGAAATGGAGACAGAACGTCAAGTGGAAAAAGAACACTCAACTATTGAAAAAAGTGCTATGAGTTCTCCTAGAGAATTTGAAAAGATCATAGTTTTTAACTTTATCAAAGACATCATCAAGGAAGTTAAAACTGATCAAGAACAACAACAAGCAAAGATGTAATAGGAAGTTCAATTAGCTCCACAAGGGATAGAACAAGGTACAAGGGAAACAAATAAGGACAAGGGTAAAGTAGTTTGAAATGGACATTGTTTTTATTACTAAGAAAACTACATGAAGGGGGAGAAAAACAATGGCCACTATAACTAAGGTCTTTAAAAGAAGAAAATTCGTCAGACTAACATTTGTTGGTCCCAAATAAATATGCTAGAGGGGGGTTAATAGCACTTTTTGACTTTTACTAAACTTGATTTCTAATTAGGGACAAATTGAAGGTTAATGATGAAGGAATGATTTAAGAAAGAATGCAAATGAAAAATAAAACAGAGTAGACAATACACAAAGATTTATAGTGGTTTGGTCAAAGACCTGTATCTACTACCTTGATTGTTCAACCAAAGATTTTCCAAACCAAATCACTATAGACGGTGGAATTCCCAAGCTTCCATCAAGTTTTACAATGGCTTTTCACAGGATCAGCCACAACTTTTAACAATGGATTTTGTCTGGATCAACCAAAACCCACAATTAACTTTTCTTAGGTTGAGTTAGAACTTATACACCCAATCAAGCTAACCCAAGCTTGATTAATCCCCTTAGAGTGACTCGCACACTTTAAGTAATCAAGGAAAATAGAAATAAAGAAGTACCTATGATCACTAACCTGATCTGAATGGTACAAAATGAAATGCTTAACTTTATTACAAGGATTGGAGTGAAGTGTAGAAAGCATGTAGAGAGTTTTTGCTATTTTTGAGCTTTTTTTTATCTTGGAAGCATCTAATCTTGTTCTTAGTCATTGAAAGTACCTTATATACTTGAACAACCAACTCTGATGGATGTCTGACAATTTCTGACCATTGGAAAACAGTTTAGAGTCAATTCTAGCTATTAATTTGTATTCAAATCTTCAGATCGAATGCTCTTAGTCAACTAACTATGCTTCTTAGTCGATTAAGTCATCTTTGTCTTTGAACCCAATTTCTGGCAGTAAGCTATTAGTGTACTAACTATGCTTCTTAGTGGATTAAGTCGTCTTTGTCTCTGAATTCAGTTTGTAGCAGTAAGCTCTTAGTAAACTAACTATGCTTCTTAGTCGATTAAGTCGTCTCTGTCTTTGAACTCAATTTTTTCACTTTTGAGTTTTAGTTGACTAACTCCTTTGGTTACACGACTAAGAGGCTTCGTTTTGTGGCTCAATTGTAGCTCCTCATTCTTACGAGTTTTAACATTTGCTTTTCAATGATTAATTCATATTTGACATACATTTTCATCTTGCACACTTAAGTAGTATGGTTGACATAAATGAGTGGGAATGTTTTATTATCATCAAAAACTAATGGAGCCAACAATCTCCCCATTTTTTATGATGACAAAACATTCATTGATTAACAGCACAATGTCTATTAGTTCTTTTTTGTTTTGCACAAAATGAGGATTTTCTCCCCGTGAGTGTGTGCTCCCTCTTAATGTATGCATGATTTTATTATTCAATTTAGCAAGTTTTTATCCATCTCTTAACGAAAATGTTAGGTATAGATTCTAACATTTAATAGAATATTTTTGTACAGCCTTACAGAACAATCAACTATAGGTGATAGAAATATCATTCACTGTCATCAACATATTTTCAACAAATCATATCTTTTCCAAAAATAAATGCCATTAACCATCCAACAGAAATATCAAATATCATAAAAGCATATGTAGCATGCATTTTCATTTTAAAAATAGTTTCCATTCACAATTCAATAGAACAACCATAAAAAAAAGTTATTAGCATCCAATTTTCAATCATTAATACACAAAATAACATAAACAGCCCAATATCATCAGAGTCAGATTTAGATTCCTAAATTACCCTTAAATCACTTCTACTTTCTCCCTAAAATTCTTCTACTTTCTTTTTCCCCTAAGCTTTCTATCATATTTCTCCCCCTTTTTGTCATTAGAAAAACAGGGGTGATACACCAGTTTAGAAGGAATCTGAGGGGGCAGACTCATTAGTTCCAAAGTGGACATTGAGGGGTTCAAGAGATGGTATAGGTGATGATCTATGTGATGATTAGTAAGAAGAAGATTTGTCTGAAATTAGGAACAGATCTTGAACAGAGGACTTGACTGAGGGTTTGGCTTTATCAACTATTCTGGAAGACTTTCTCCTCTTGAGGATCTTTGTCTTTGTTGCCATGGTCTTTCTCCCTTTCCCAGTTGGTTTGGGTTTGTCTTCTGTGGATGCAGCAGTTTTCCCTTTCCGTTTATCAGATTGCTCACTCTTCTTTGTAGCATGAACTGGTTTAGGGGAATCTCTTGGAGATGCTTGTTTTTGTGCTTTGCCCTTTGCTGCTTCTCTTTCAGCTTCTTCTTCCCTCACCATCTGATGAAAGACAGCCATAATGAGAATTTCCTCAAAGTTTGTGGGAGATGGTTTATCAGGTTGTGCCTCATCATGCTGTGGAGAGTCATCATTGAAGGATCTTATCACTTTAGTACCTTCATTGGATTCTTCTTCATTTTTAGGTTTAAGGGTAGGTGATTTTCTTGTTGGACCAGATTCTGGTTCATCACCTTCAGCTTAGAAAGCAGGACTTTCAACAGCTTATCCTGCTGGTGCAGGACCTAGTGTTGTAGAAGTGTCTTCAATTACAAGACCATAAGGTGATTTTTCTTTTATTTTCATCACATTTTCCAACTCTTCTAACTTATTTTCAATTTTTTACGTCCTTGCAGATTGGTCAGTGAGTTTCCCATCAATTCTCATTAGCAAATTCAGAATCATTTCATTCGAAATCTAGGAGGAAGCTGTCTAAATAGGGATGGAATACTCATCCCTTGGAGTAATCTTGGGGGTCTTGACAAACTTTTCTCCTTCTAGTTTGTACCCCATCTTTGGCAAACTGTGAGACTTTGATTTTTATAAACTCGTAGCTAGAATTAGACGCGATATCACTAACTAAGGGTAATTTTATCATTTCTCATGGTGAGCTCCTGGAAGTAGCTTTCTAATGTTATTAAGGCCTAAGTAGGCCTAAGACATAAATGAATGATGAAAATAAGGATAAAATGACGAAGGAAATAGAAATAATGATGATTTCCAAGGTAAGGGCAAAATGGTCATTTTTCATCTCAAGTAGAAATTTTTAAGTTTTTGTGAACCCGAGTATTTCTAGACTATTATGGACTTTATCTTAGTGTCAAAAGAGTAAAAAGATTGCATAAAGGATTGGAGGAAGACAAAGCCAACTTGTTAAGGGCATTTTCATAATTTAAGTGAAGTTTGGATAAGCTTAGGCTATAAATATCTCATTTCTCCAGCAGCTTCCTCATTTTTCCAGTAGCTTCTTCTTCTTCTTCCTCCCATCTCACGTTTCTTCATCTTCCATGGAAGCCTCCCTTAAAGCTTCCATAACTCTCTCTCTCTAGCTTTAATTCTCGTGCTTTTGAGCATTTTTTCATAGAACCTTTTGTGCTCTTTCACTTTCTAATCTTAAAACCCTCAAAAGTCTTTCTTCAACACTTTCTCACACTAGTTGGACATTTTAGAGAGAGAAAGAGAGAGAGAGAGAGAGAGAGAGAGAGAGAAAGACTTTCCATGATAGCTTGAGTATTCTTGAGAAGGAATTCAACTACAAATCCACCAAGGTGAGTAATGAATGAGGATTGATTTTAGGTTGTTGATAATGGTTAGTAATTAGAGTTGTGAGTTGTTTTATTGTTGACGTTTGTTTATTTATTTCTAGTGTTACTAGAGTAGAGAGAATAGATAGCTAGTCTAATGGTAATTGGAAGCTAGTTAGGAATAATTTGTGAGGCTTGATTTAAGAAATAGCTTTTAGAATTGTATTTATGCAAATTGGGTTGGTTGTGATGTTGGTGTGTAATAGGTTCCAACAAGACCTCATATCTTCATTTAGAGCAATAGTCAAAGTTGAAGTCGAGTAAAGATTCAACAAATACCGATGAGTGAACTTGCATTTCAAAATTCTTTGGGAAATGTAAATGTATTTGGATGAAACATTTGAATGATTTTATCCAACCTTTCTTTAAAAATGTGTGCCAGGAAACAAGCTTTTGATAAAATGTTTTGATGTTGTGAAAATGTAAAATGTGTGAAAGGATAAATCCATGTGCTCCTATATTATGTTGATATATATATATATGTATGAATATATGTTTTGCATTGATGAATAATGTTGTGTGATGATGTTGGAGTGTGCGAGTAGGGAGTGCACAGATGATGATGTTGAAGTGTGCGAGTAAGGAGTGCACACATGATGATGATATTGCATTGAGCTGAGTGTGGTGGGATGGTATGCATGATGATGTATGTATATATATGTGTGTGTTATAGAAAGTTTATGAAACTAATTGTGATTGTGTTGTATGTTGTCATTGTTAATTGCTCCCAAATTGCTTTTCATTTCAACAAGAAAATGGCTTTTGATATAATAAGACCCCTTTTATCAAAATTGCTCTATTTCTTGCTACAGCGAGATTTATTTTCGCTGCAGCGAGAAACTCTCAGGTTAGAGGGGGGTTGCACTAGCCTGATTCTCTCTACGGCGAGAATGTATTCTCGTCGTAGCGAGAAATATGCTAAAGCTTCTCGCTGCAACGAGAAACTCTCGGGTGGTTCCAAATTTTCTGGTGCAGTGCATCACTTTGACACTAATTTTGACCACCTTCCAGTCAAAAATGGGAAAAGTGGTAAACATAAAAGTTGTATCCCAGCCTCTTAACTTTTTAATGGTTGAAAAATCATGTCAATTGAACTTCAGTAGTGAGAGATATTTTTGAAAAACCAAAACATATGCAAACTAAGAATGTTTTTCACTGTAGCGAGAAACTTGCTGTCATGCTTGCTACCTTGCTTGATTTTGACATATTTTTCACCCATTTAACTTCATGGATTGATCATGGGTTTTTGCAACACTATGAGGATATTAATAAAAGTTTGAAATGAGGGGTTTTTAGTAAGAAATTAAATCAATTACATTGTTTTGAAACAAGTGCATAATGATTTCCAAGTTCTCCTTATCGATTGCTTGTTCCCTTCTTATGTTCACTCATTGAGTTTTATACTCATATTTTTGAACTTCATGTTTTCAGATTTGGAGGCAGTTGGGACCTAGATTGAGTGTCCATGTATGCTCATCTTCTTGGTAGGTACTATGGCATCTTAGTAGCGATACCTTCACTTAAAGTCACTTTGCTGACGATTGAGAGTCTTTTGTCTGTGTACACGTATATGTAATCTAAACTACTAAGAGTCATGTTTTAAATGAAGTATGTATATGTTGGATTGATGATGATGCCCTTATGAGACGGTAATGAATGACAGTACTTTGAGAGAATACAAGTATGAATATTCGGTTGCTATAAAATATTGCTGAAACATTCATCGTTGAGAATTACAATGCATGGTTTTAAAGATGATGGATGGAATGAGGAATAGGATCTCATAAAGAGGCTTGCCTGGGCCTAGTAGGCTATGCTCACTAAGCCCATGCGTCAGTCATAGCTCGAAATTTGGGCTGTGACACAAACTTCCTAGATAGATTGCCTGGTCCCTGCTTTTTACTTGGTCCATTTCATATCTTGAACTCCATATGTCCTTTTTCTTAATCAGAAAGGTAATTATGTTTCCATACGAAAGATTTACCTTATCAACTTGACATGTTCCTCTCATCCTTTCTATCATGAATCTACCTAAGTTAAGGGGAGTAGCATTAAAGGCATGCTTCATTAGCGACATATCTTGAAGGCTTACGTAGCTGAAGCTACCGCTTCTTCCATGAATTGTAGAGGTAATGAAATAATGCAGGATCCTAATCTGAGGGCTTTTAATGAAACTGGCATAACTTTTGGATGAATATCTTTCCTTTTTCCCTGTTATTATTTCCCACAAAGATGAGGGATCATAACCTTCAAGAATTTCATATTCTCCCTCTTCATACTCAACTTTAAGCAGACTTCCCAGATCTGTGGCCTTGACCACAAACTCCTTTCCATTCAAGAACACATTCAAACCATCATCAGCAAAATCTGCAGGTTTCTCAAGTTCATTTTCATCTAGTGCAATGCTAGCATAGAATTCCTTCACTAAGTTGGCACTATAGGTTCTGTTCTTAAAAACACTCAATTTCGTTAATTTTATCTATTCAAAATAATCCGATAAACCCTCTTTAATTTTTGGAACCTCATTAAAGCTATCCTAGTCAATGTATTTCCCACATGAAATGGGTGCATTCTCTATCTTCCTAAACCTATCTTCATGAGTTTTATTTCTAAATTTGGTGGATGGAGGAGTACCTTTTTTGGATGATTTTTCTTTTTTCTTCTTTTTCTTTGATTTTTATTCTTTTTCTTTCTGTTTTTTCCCAATTTTCCCTGTCACCGAAGCTGACTCATCCTTCTTCATCTTCTTTTGAATCTTGGATGGTGGACTTCCTTCCATGGGTTATTTTCCTTTCTTATTTTCTACAATATTACTGGGTAATGTGGTTTTGGCCATCGATTTTAGTGGTTCAAACTTAAGGTTTGAGAGTTTGAGAGAAATGGGGTTTTGGTTTTCAGAGAAGTGGCTTCTGATGTGAGAGAATGAAGATGAGAAGTTAAGAGTGGTTTTTCTTCCAAAAAAAAATCGTCAGACTCCTCTTTTAAATGTTGTCAGTTACCCCTATTTTCAAAATTTAAAAATTTACCTTTCTTTTTATTTTTAGTTTAGTGGTTTTTCCTTTTTTCTTTCACCCGGTATGCTTGTCCTTTTTCCTTAAATTTTATCATTTTTTATTTTAGTTTCTTAACTAACTAAGTTTTGCTCTTATCCGACTAAGTCTATTAACAAAGAGAAACAGAATGCTCTTAGTTGGTTAAGCAATTCTCTTAATCAACTAAGTACCTACTGTCTTATGAATGAAAAGCTCATAAATTTTCTTAAAGCTCTTGTACATTAACCATTCCTAGATTTCTCCTAATTTCACAGAATCTTTCCTCATTCAGGGGCTTGGTGAATATATCAGCTAATTATTGCAAGGTGTTTACAAACTCAATCTTAGTGTTTCATTTAATCACATGGTCTCTAATAAAGTGATGTCTAATTTCAATATGCTTGGTCCTAAAGTACTGAACCAAATTGTTTGAGATGTTTATAACACTTGTGTTATTGCAAAATATTGGTACATTATGCATGGTTACTCCAAAATCTTTTAATTGTTGTTTAATCCATAAAATCTGAGCACAATAACTACCTAAGGAAATATATTCTACTTAAGCAGTTGAAAGTGCAACAGAGTTTTGTTTCTTACTTGACCAAGATACAAGCATGTTTCCTAAAGCTGATAGGTGCCACTAGTACTTTTTCTATCTGTTTTACTTCCTGCAAAGTCAGCATCAGAATATCCAATGAGATCAAAAGATGATCTTCTTAGATACCATAGTCCTAGACTTTGTGTGTCCAATAGGTACCTAAAGATTCTTTTTACTGCAGTTAAGTGTGACTCTTTAGGTTATGATTGAAACCGTGCACACAACATATGCTAAATTGAATATCAGGCTTGTTAGCGGTTAAGTAAAGCAAAGATCCAATCATACCTCTATAAAGCTTTTGATCAACACTTTTTTTCTTTTCATCTTTATCAAGCTTGGTAGAGGGACTCATTGGAGTGCTGATTGGCTTTAGCTTTATCACATCAAACTTTTTTAGCATGTCTTGAATATATCTTTCTTGATTGATAAAGATACCATTCTTGCATTGTTTGATTTGAAGGCCAAGAAAGAATTTCAGTTCACCCATCATGCTTATTTCGAACTCACCCTGCATTTCTTCATCAAAGTTCTTGCATAAAACTTCATTAGTAGCACCAAATACAATATCATCCACATAAATTTGAATAACAATTAAATCATTCAAGTATTTCTTAATGAATAGTTTTCTCTTTATGCTTCCTCTAATATACCATTTTTCAACTAAGAACTTTAAAAGCCTTTCATACCAAGCTCTAGTAGCTTTTTTTAATCCATAGAAAGCCTTATGTAATTTGAAAACATAATCAGGTTTTTCAAAGTTCTCAAATCTAGGGGGTTGTTTGACATAGACTTCTTGAATAAAACCATTTAAAAATGCACTTTTCACATCCATTTGAAATAATTTGAAGTTCATGAAACATGAAAATGCAAGCAATAATCTTGTGGCTTCTATTCTAGCAATAAGAGCAAATGTTTCATCATAGTCAATGCCTTCTTCTTGGTTATATCCTTGAGCCACTAACCTAGCTTTGTTTCTAATAACACTACCTTGCTTATCTACCTTATTTCTGAACACCCACTTCGTGCTAACAATTGGGTGATTGAATGGCCTAGAAACTAGTGTCCATACATAGTTTCTTTCAAATTGTTCAAGTTCTTATTGCATGGTCAATATCTAGTTTTCCTCTTTTTCTGCCTTTTCAAAACTTTTAAGCTCGATTTGTGAGATAAAAGCTATGAATTCACATGTTTCTCTAATTCCTCTCCTGGTTTTGACTCTTTGTGAAATATCACCAATGATATGCTCTCGTGGATGATCTTTGATATACTTTCAGCTTTTTGGACGATCATTGTGTTGACTTTCAGTCCTTTGCAGAGTTTCTAAGGATGAAGGTTTTACTTCTCTTCCGAGGGAGTTTCTTCATTGTTTTTCTTGTTTTCTAGACTCATTTCTTCTATTTGTCTTTCAAAGTCCTCTACATCATTTAGATTCATCAAAAACTACATGGATAGATTCTTCAACTGTTAAGGTTCTTTTGTTAAAAACTCTATAAGCTTTTGAGTTTAATGCATATCCTAAAAATATTGCCTCATCACTCTTAGCATCAAACTTTCCAAGAGAATGTTTTCCATTGTTCAATACAAAGCATTTGCAGCCAAAACTTCTAAAATGAGATAAGTTTGGTTTTCTACCTTTGTACAATTCATAGCGGGTTTTAGAAATCATGGCCCTTATAGAAACTCTATTAAGAATGTAGGCTACTGTGTTGACAGCTTCTGCCCAAAAGTACTTTGGTATATTATTTTCACAAAGCATGGTTTTAGCCATTTCTTTTAAAGCTCGATTCTTCCTTTCTACAACCCCATTTTGTTGAGGTGTTCTAGGTGCAGAAAAGTTGTGATCTAACCCTTTTTCATTACAAAAATTTTCAAAATCATCCCTTTCAAACTCACCTCCATGATTACTTCTAATACTAGCAATGACCAGTCTTTTTTCATTTTGAACCTTCTTACAATGATTTGCAAATGCAGGTAATGCATCATTTTTATGAGCAAGGAAGTAAACTTAAGTGCACCTAGAGTAGTCATCAACTATCACAAAACCATATGATTTGCTTCCTAGACTAGATATGTTGATTGCATCAAATAAATCAATATGCAATAATTCAAGAGGTTTAGAGGTTGAAATAATCTTATTGATTTTGAAGGAAGTTCTAACTTGTTTACTTAATTGACAAGTATCACAAATCTGATCATTCTCAAATTTAAGTTCAGGCAATCCTATAACCAGGTTTTTTCTCATCAATTTTGAGATGGTATGCATGCTTACATGTCCAAGTCTTCTATGTCATAACCAGCTATCATTTTCATCATTTTTCGTAATACATGTTTCACAATTTAATTCAAGATCTTCAAAAAATATGACATACATGTTTTTTATTCTTTTTCCTATGAATGAAATTTTGTTAGTACTAATATCTATGACTTCACATTTATGTGAATCAAAACATACCTCAAACCCTTTGTCACATAGTTGACTGATGCTTAAAAGATTGTGCTTTAATCCTTTAACAAATAGCACATGATTAATTTGAGCATGACAGTTCTTACCAACAGTTCTTATACAATAAATTTTGCTTTTTGAATCATCTCCAAAAGATGCAGTACCTCCCTTTTTCTTGTCCAGCTGAGCAAACAACATTTCGTTTTTAGTCATATGTCTTGAGTAGCCATTATCCATGTACCATGGTTGCTTCTCTTTCAGTTGAGCTCTAGAACATATGTCTTTTCGATTTGGCTCAACCTGCAAGATAGATTTTCAGTTTTTCTTAATCGGTATCCATACCTTGATGGGTCCTTGAAGGTTAGCTGCTACATAGGATCCTTTTGGAATCCAAATCTTTTTTGTTTTCTGCGTGCTTCTTCTTCTATAACAGTCATAAGATAGATGACCAAGTTTATCACAAACATAACATCTAGATGAGAAAATATCTGAATTTTTCTTAAAATATGTGTTTCTTCTTGATGTTTCTTTTTTCAAACTCTTAAGAGCAGTATTTTCATCAATTGCTTTTTGTAAAGCTTCAATTCTGTTATCCAATTCTATTTTTAGAACTTCAAAATCTGTTTTGAAAGTTCTAATTCAGTTTGAAGAAAATTTCTTTGTTCAAAAATGGAGTTGAACTCATTTCTTGTCTTTTCCAAATCATTTTTAAGAGATGTAGTCTTTCTTTTTAAAGCCTTATATTTTTATGCTAGCTTTTCAAATTCATCATAGAGGCATTCATATTCTTCTTGAATTTCATCAATTAAAATATCAAAAGGAGCAGAAGATACCTCAAATTCATCATCTCTGGCCATCAAATATAAGTTTGCTCTTTCCTCTACTTTCTCTTCTTCAACATCTGAACTTGAAACATCACTATCCGACCAAGTTGCAGCCACTATAGCCTTCTTTGATTTTCTGTTTTTCTTGGGAGTTTCCTCCTTCAACATAAGGCATTCTAATTTGAAGTGTCCAGGCTTTTTTCATTCATAACAAATGACATCCTTTTTTTGTTGGATTCATTTTTACTTCTGTTTTTCCATGAAAAACTTTGTTCTCTTCTATAACCTTTCTTAGCCAGTCTCTTCTCTCTTTGTCCCATAAGTTTTCTGAATCTTCTTGCTACCATAGCTAATTCTTCATCATCATCACATGATAAGTTATCCAATTCTTCTTCAAGAGTACTTGCTTTAAAGGTAATGCTTTTCTTTTTTTCTTTTACTTCTCTTTTGTCTTCTTTTTCTTCTTCTTTCAACTCCAGCTCGTGAGTAAGAAGAGATCCACATATTTCATCAAGTGAGATGACATTTAAATCCTTAGCTTCTCTAATGGCAGTCACTTTTGGCTTCCAAGTTTTAGGTAGGCTTCTAAGAAGCCTTTTTACTAGTTCATGTTCAAGGAATGGCTTGCCTAACTGACTAAGTTTATTGGTAATGTTTGTAAATCTATCATGCATGCTAGTGATGTCCTCACCAGGTTCCATTTTGAACATTTCATAATTATGAGTTAAAAGAGCTATTTTGGACTCCTTGACTTATGAAGTTCTTTCATGGATAACTCTAAGTTTGTCCCACACTTGTTTAGCAGTGGTACAGCTTGATACTTTGTTAAACTCAGTACGAGTTAAAGCAAAATGCAAAGTGTTTATTGCCTTAAAATTTGTCTGAACCTTTTTGGTTTTAGCTTCAGTCCATTCAGACCTCTGCTTAGGAATCATTTCATTAGTCAATACATTTATGGTTAAGGGAATGAAGGGTCCATCCGTGATGGCATCCCACATCTCATAATCTATTGCCTTTATATAGATTGACATTCTAGTGCTCCAATAAAAATAATTTGAGCCATCAAACAAAAGTGATCTATTTGTGGACTATCCTTAAGCAATTTCTGATTTTTGAAGAGCCATTAGGATCTCCCTTAGGATGGTAAGCCTTAAGAAAGAGGAATAGGCTCTGATACCACTTGTTGGTCCCAAATAAATATGCTAGAGGGGGGGTGAATAGCATTTTTTGGCTCTATTAAACTTGATTTCTAATTGGCGGCAAATTGAAGGTCAATGATGAGAAATTTGATGCAAGATGACGGAATGATTTAAGAAAGAATGAAAATGAAAAGTAAAACAAAGTAGACAATACACAAAGATTTATAGTGGTTCGGTCAAAGACCTATATCCACTACCTTGATTGTTCAACCAAGGATTTTCCAAACCAAATCACACTATAGACGATGGAATTCCCTAGCTTCCACCAAGCTTTTACAATGGCTTTTCATAGGCTTAGCCACAACCTTTAACAATGGTTTTACCCAAGATCAACCAAAACCCAAAACTAACTTTTCCTAGGCTGAGTTAGAACCTATACACCCAATCAAGTTAACCCAAGCTTGATCAATCCCCTTAGAGTGACTTGCACATTCTAAGTAATCAAGGAGAATAGAAATAAAGAAGTACTTATGATCACTAACCTGATTTGAATGGTACAAGATGAAGTGCTTAACTCTATTACAAGGATTGGAGTGAAGTGTAGAAAGTATGCAGAGAGTTTTTGCTATTTTTGAGCTCTTTTTGATCTTAGAAGCATCTAATCTTGTTCTTAACAGTTGGAAATGCCTTATATACTTGAAAAGCTAACTCTAATGGATGTTTGACAGTTTTTGACCATTGGGAAGCAATTTGGAGTCAGTTCTGGCCATTAGTCTATCTTCTAGTATTCAAATTCAAATCTTTAGACAGAATGCTCTTAGTAGACTAACTATGCTTCTTAGTCGATTAAGTCATCTTTGTCATGATCCAAATCCCGGGCCATGACCGGCGCGAGGGCTCAATGGACATAGCCCACTAAGCTTAAGCAAGCCTAGCTATATTATCCTACTCATTATTCCATCAAATTACTAAAGTCACATTTCATAATTTAGAATCCAATTAATGCTATTCATTGCAACTTATAATGGCATTACCAACTAATATACATGTGTTGTCTAAACATATATCTTAATAATTTACATTGGGTCTGTCTATACACAACAAAAGAGTACTCAACTTCTAGAGGAGAGACTCGGACGAATGTACAGCTATTGAATGCCGAGACACCTACCAAGGGTAGAATATACAAAGACACTTCGACCTAGTTACCAACTACCTTGTGATCTGAAAACATGAAGCTGAAAACGGTAAGTATAAACCCATTGAGTGAACAAGGAAGGGAACAAGCAATAGTAAGGAAGGATTTAAAAATCATGATGCACTTATTTTAAAACAATGCAATTTAATTTAGTGCTTATCAAAACCTCTCAAGAAAACCCCAATTGATTAAATCAGTTAATGTAAAGGGTCCATACTCAACAAAAGATTTGAAGAATGAAAACTTTAATAACTTTCATGCAATTCAAGTCAAGTAGACGACGGGTCCTCGCTGCAGTGGAAAGGCATTCTCGTTGCAGCGACATTTGACTTAAATTATCAACTGGCTGAGGGTTTTTTAGCTGGCCGAGAGTTTCTCACCAAACCCCTCATTTTAAACTTAATTTGTTTATTCCTTAATGTTGGAAGTCCATGCTCAACTATGGTACCAAAGAAGTGGAAAATAGCACAACAATAGATCAAGAAACTAAGCGAAACAGAAAGTTTTTCGCTGCAGCGCGATTCAAGCCATAAAACACAAACTTTCTCGCTGCAGCGAGAACCATGTCTGGTGAAACCCTCAAAAATCCGAGAGTTTCTCGCTGTAGCGAGAATGAATCTCACTACAGCGAGAAACAGGGCACTAGCAAAAATTCCCCATTTCCTCAAGAAAAGGCCACCCTGTTCACATGACAAATGCAACATGAAACACATATAAATTCCCAAAGCTTAACATGTCAAATTTCACATGCATTTCAACCATATACATATTCATGAACTTTCCATGACACACATATCTATATATGTGTGTATATATATATCCATCATCATGCACACTCTCCCATCATCATCAGCTCATGTGCATTCCCCACTAGCACATGGCTGGGTCAGCATCGGCTTAAACGCACTCTTACTCGCACATAGCCGGGTCATCATCGGCGTATGCGCACTCCTACTCGCACATAGCTAGGTCCACATCAACATACAAAAGGAACACCCAATGCATATTATACATATTATCATATTGTGATAACACATAAACCATTTATATAGCACATTTTCACAAGATAAAAACACTTCACCAAAGGCTTGTTCCCAAGGTACATTTTTAAAGAAAAGCTGGATAAAATCTTTCAAATGTTTGTACAATTACATTCACATTCCTAAAACAAATTTTGAAATGCAAGTCCATTCACCGGTATTATTTGAGCCTTTAGCTGATCCTAACTTCCCTAATTGTCCAAATGGGATGATGGGGCTTCGTTGGAACCTATCATCACATTAGCATCACCAATTTGTCAATTCACATACTTATAAAGTCTAAAGGTTTCTCTTAGCTAGCTTTCAATTGCCATTTAAATGGCTATTTATTTTCACTACCTTAATCACTCTAAAATGAGTGGATAACCTCAACTACAAACTTTCACAATTCCTTAAAATATCTACCAGCACATGCTATCCATAATTTTCACAATTAAAATAAATCATACTTATAGGTATATATTTATGAAAATTTTTAAAATTGACACCCCCTACTCACCTTGGTAGCTTGAAACTTTGAAATTCTTTCCAATAAATTTTCCAAGCTATTATGGGAGTTTTCTCTCTCTTTCTCTTTCTAAACACCTAGCTAGTGAGAGAAAGTATGAAAGTGGGATTTTTCAAGGGTTTTAAAGTGAGAGAGTGAAAGAGCACAAGGATTTCATAAAAAGGTGCACCGAGGCATGAAAATTAGAGCTAGAGAGAGAAAGTTATGGAAGCTTGAAGAGGACTCCCATGGAGGATGAAAAAACATGAGAGGAAAGAAGGAAGAAGAAGAAGAAGAAAAGCTACTGGAGAATGAGGAAGCTGCTGGAAGACAGATATTTATAGCTCATACTTATCCAACTCCCCTTGAAATTATGAAAATGCCATTTAGCAAGTTAACTTGTTCTTCTCCAATCCTTTGTGCAATTTTTTTTATTCTTTTAACACTGGGAGAAGGTCCACAATGATCTAAACTACTCGGGTGTACGAAAACTTAAAATTTTGACTAGGGGTGCAAAATGACCATTTTGCCCCTGTTGTGAAAATTATCAAAACTTTTAGTTTTCTTCGTGCTTTCATCATTTCACATTATTTATTCAGTCTTATGCCTATTTAGACCTTAAAATATCATAACACCTTCTTATGGGAGCTTTTTAGAGGAAATAACGAAACTACCCCTAGCCTGTGTTATTGCGTTTATGCGTAGTTATGAGCCTATAAGGGTTGAGGTCTCACAGTCTTTGTCTCTGAACCCAATTTCTGGTAGTAAGCTCTTAGTCGACTAACTATGCTTCTTAGTCGATTAAATCGTCTTTGTCTCTGAACTCAGTTTCTTTAGTTTTGAGTTTTAGTTGACTAACTCTCTTAGTTATCCGACTAAGAGGCTTCTATTTTGTGGCTTAATTGTAGCTCCTCATTCTTATGAGTTTTAACATTTGCTTTTTAGTGATTAATTCATATTTGATATACATTTTCATCTTGCACACTCAAGTAGTATGGTTAGACATAAATAAGTGGGAATGTTTTATTATCATCAAAAACTAATGGAGCTAATAGCATTGACCTCCACCCAATAGCCTTTTAAACCTACAGCTCCCCAGCTTATCTCATCCTCTTCCTCCTCATCATCTGGCTCTTCATCTAGCTCCTTTCCTATCCCCTTCAAAATGCATTTTGGCACTGATGAATCCTCACCTTCGTCAAACTCAGATTAAGATCTTTTCTAGATGATGCCAAAAAAAAGGGAGAAAAATAGAGAGGTAGAACAATACCTCTAAGGAGAAAAACTGGTAAGAAACATAGGAAAGATAAATCAATCTTTTAAAATATGCTTTTATTGGTTTTATTTTGGGATATTTTATGGTATGGTTTTTGAGACAATGTTTTATGCTATAAACAATGGTTAAATGCTTATGGCATTATGATGGAATTATATTTATGTTTATGTGGTTTATATTATGCTAAGATTTTATATTTGTATGTTGAAATTATGTTGAATGGCTGGACATTGATGTCTATATATATGTTCTTGTGATTGAATGTCTTTATGTTGGATAATTTTATTAGAGCATATATTTAGGGGGAGCACATATTTAGAGGGAGCAATCCCAAATCTGCACATAAATTCTTTTTACAAACATTACACTCTTAATCTAGTCGTGTTTTGTCATCATGAAAAAAAGAAGAGAATGTTGACTCCATATGTTTTTGATAATAACAAAACATTCCTCATTCATTAATGTCTAATCTTGTTTTTTAAGTGTGGAAGATTTAATTTAATACCCCTAACAAAGTTATCCATTAAAGGCAAGTCAAGAATCTTGCTAAACTTAATGCGAAGTTAATTAGCCAAAGAGGGAAAGAACAAGTAGTGAACAAAAACAGAACCTTAGTAACTGATTAACAAGGGACCTTAATCAATTAAGGCATGGTTGTGTGATAAGTTGAAGTAAAATACAAATATGCTAATCGGTTAAGAAGTCTGGTTAAATGGTTAGAGCACAAAGTCCTAATATATTTAAGCGCCAAAAATAAAGTTGAAAATATAGTTGACCATTAAAAGGAGCCAAAATGGAGAAGTTCAAAATTCAAAGTTTTTCTAATTGATTAAATCTAATTTTAATTCATTATGGTTGAAGGAAGTAAAGCTTCAATTAGTTAAGGGACGAGCTAACCAATTAAAGGAACATTGTTGTGTAGAGAAAAATGAAAATAGAAAGTTTGTAATCGATTAGAGCCTACCATAAGCAGTTAGAGGAAGTTTGCTGAAGAAGGGAAGCCTAAAGACAGAGAACTCTTAATTGGTTAGAGTTGCCTGTAACCGGTTAGACAAAGTTTGTCTCTCTTTTTGAATGTAAACATTAGAGGACAAAATAACAGCTAAAAGTGCATCAGAGTTGTTTCTAACAACTAGAATTGTCTCTAATAGAAAAATTTGACTTCTTAGGTATAAAAGAAAGCTCAAACGATCAAAGAAATTAGATTTGAAGAGAGAAGAGCCATTTTGAGAAAAAAGTAAAAGATTATTAACCAAAGACACTCGTTCTTCATTCCAAATCCAAAAAAAGTATTTGAACTTGATTTTAATCTATCCAGACTTGTAAAGGTACTTAACTATACTTCTTTTTCTTGAGAAATTAGAGTGTGGAAAGCGCTCTAAAGCCTATTGTAAGGGATTAAAGCTTAGGTTTAAAACCCACCTTGTAAAAGCTTGGTGGAAGCTATTAATTTCACCGGTATAGTGAAGTTTGGTTGAAAATCCTTGATTGGGAGATCAAGGTAGTGGATCTAGGTCAATGGGACCGAACCACTATAAATAGCCTTGCATTGTCTACTTCTTTTTACCCTTCCTTACTTGGTGTCTTTTAGACACAACAAGCTTTACATACATTTTCCTCTAATCGATTAAAAGCTCTATCATTCAAAAAGGGTTGAGCTTAAAATTTTTAGTGCTATTCACTCCCCCTCTAGCACTTCATTGGGACCAACATCGATACCTACCAGAGATTTTTCGATACACTTTCTTCATCAAGTTATTTTTTAAGGCATGTAAAGCTTAGGATCTTGATACCTTCATATAAGGTCTCAATACCTGGGGTTAGTTCAAGCATTTTTAAATACATTTGACCTTCAAATACTTAGCCAATTTTTCAAACAAATGCTTGGGGGTTTTGTAAAGTTATAATGCACTTATACACTCACATTTTCATCATTAACTTTTGTCACATTAAAACAAAGATCAACTATAAAACTAACAATCTCCCCCTTTTTTGATATGATAAAACATAATGAGCAAAATTTGACTAGAAAAGCTCACTTTAAGTTTTTGAATTTAAGCACAGTTGAAAATGGTGAAGATCCCCTTCACTAAATGCTAAATTTGAAAAGTTTAAGTGTGTGTGTGTGCAATTTGCTCCAAAATATTTCTCTTTCCTTTTGTTATATAAAAAAGAATTTAAAAAACATTGGGCGATCATATTGAAGGATCAATTTAAAGCCATGTGTCCCAAGATAAGCGACATAAACAATTATATGTGTGAGAGTAATCACAAGTTTGAACAAATAAAGCTCATTCATTCATTCATACAAGATGTAAACAAGAAGTAATCATCATTCATTCACAATAAGAGTTTGTGAACATTTACATTCACCACATATGGCTGTAAAGATATGTAAATAGCCATAAGCAAAAGATATAAGCCAAGCAAAATATAAATGCACAAGTATGATGATGAATGAATGCAAAATGAGTCAAGAAATCATCCAACTATGAAAAATATCCAACGTTTTTAAGAACATAAGAAAACATAAGAGTATGTTAAGCAAAAAATCATGGAGACAAGTCAATGGTAGGGTCAATGGGGTCGATGCGTTGGTTAGTTGGGTCAACCAAATCAATCAATATGTTAGGCTTAGTGCCACTAGCAACTAGCATGGTCAGCATGGCAGAAGGATCAATCAGTGAATCCATTCGTGTCATGGAGTCATGATGATGAAAGAGATAAGCAACATCTAGCTCAATATGAAAGACTCGTCCTTGAAGCTCGTCAAGACTACTAAGAAGCATACTAATACTAGTGTCAAAATGTGTCATCATTTAAGACATCAAAGTAGCTGTAGTAACTAGAGCAAGTGGTGCCTTAATATCCACACCATCACCCTTAATTAGTGTTGCCTCTCTTTATGTTTAAGGAGGAAACACCTTCTTAAAGTACCATTACCTATCAATCATCTAATATTGAAACTTGTTGATGGTACACTCATCAATAGTAGTGTGAGGCCAATGAGTTGTGGGAGGATAAATGATGACATTAACACTCGTGACATCAAGAATCTAACTAATGCACATACCAAATACTAAGGCCTTGCTCCCTCCATTGATCACTTGAATCATGTCTCTAAGAATAAACCCTAGTAGATTGATTATGGTGTTGTGCTTGATGTGCCGTAGGAAGTATAAATCTTCATTCCTTGTGAATACTTTCTACCATTTGGCCTAATGTTCTGAGAGACTATCAAATGAAGAATCCTATCATGAAGACTAAGTCGGTTGGCATTGGTCTATCTTAGCTCTGTAGGTGGTAGAAAAACATAGAACTCTCTAAGTAGCTCAACCTCATCAATGAACTCTTGGAGTCCATATAACCCTCTACCCTCAACTGGAATGCTAAGGACATGACTAATCACATCAACATCAATGACCATTTTCTTTTTCATTACCCATGTAACAAAATTACAGTCATAAGTATAGGCCTTTTCAGTATCATTATTAGCATAATATGTCGTTGTATTAGAGTAGAAAACCTTAAACAAATTCTTATAGTATTTTTTGTCCATTATAAAAAAATCAAGCCACCCTTGCCTCCTAAAATCCTCAATGTAAGGGAATCTAAAAGTTTCTAGAGAACTGAAGTTCATTAGTCTACTAGGATAAATCATAAAAGTAGAAAAGGAATCTCTATGCCTCTTTAATTGATTCTGGTTTGAAAATTTTTAGAGAAATTGTTTGTTACTCGTGAAAAAGAGTCATCTTCCTTATTGAGTCGTTGACATTTGGCGACCCTTTTGTGCAAGGCGTGATTGGTTTGAAGTGTAAATGTGAAAGGATTTAAGAATATTGAGGGATTTTTCAGAGAAAAATTAAAAGGAAATGAATAATTGTGAAGGAAAATGGGAAAATGGCTTTCTATAACGAAAAAGAACTAAAAAAACACTCAAAGGTCTACCAAATTTTTACTTTTCGCTTAATGGTATCGATACGTTCAAAGAAAGTTTCGATACATTAATCGAGGTGTTTTGTTACTTTTTGTTGTTGAGTGTTAAGTCTTGATACATGGTGTAAAAGTATCAGAACCTAGTCAATGCTTCACAACATCTCAATACATTTGGTGAGATTATTGAGATTCTGAAAACTATTGAGATACTAAAGTTCAATCTTGAAACCTTATCTCTATAACTCATCAAAAAACAATGTTTTTTACTCTAAAAAATCATGTGATGGTCCTTAAACATTTATAAGTAAAAAATATGATCAATTTTGGACCAAAACCTCATTTAAAAATCATTTTTGGACCTATGCAAGTGATGTTTTCAAAAATTCATTAAGGGTTGGATGAATTCTCATAATATGTGTATGAATGATATGTCATGATATGCTCGATCAACAACATGCACACACTTACATGGTGTTAATAGTATCAATAAACCAACAAAAAGAAATTTTAAAAAAATGCTATCAAGAATGCATGAGAGTATTAATCAATTATTGAACACACATTAGCAAGAAGAAATTTTGAGGCGGTGTATCAACCCTATACTAAGATCTTACATAAAACAATAGGCAAGTTATGAGCTTTTCATTTGAAAACTTACCTTACTCATCTTGTCACATTTCGATGAAGTACTTGTTTGAGTGTGACATGAATTTATGTTCATTATATGCCAAGTTTTTGAACATTTTCCTTGCACTTATGATTTGTATAATTTCCTTTTTCTAGGATGAGTAATTCTTGTCTCTTCTTCATCTCATTGAACTTCTGGCTTATGAAGACTTTATCAATTCAACATCATTCTCATTAACTCATCATTGACAAGATTCATCTCAAGGCTTTTCATGTCCTTTTTTAATGCATGTTAAAGAAGCATTTAATTATTTGAAACCTTGTTATTTATTTTTCTAACTTGATTACAAGAATCAATTTCATTTGCTTTTTGTATCAAGTTTTCTTGGATCTATAAGTGTTAAGGCTCACTACTTTGGTTCCTTTTGGAACCTATTCCATTCTTACAACCTTACCATGGAGAGGCTTGTTCCCTTTAGATGTTAGGATATTCTTATTCACCTTACCTCTATGCGTAATAGCTCTCAAAGGACAAAAATAAATAGAGTGACTAATGTTATGACAACATATGCACACATTATTTGCATCATATTTTTCATTTCCTTTTACAAAAAAGTTCTTAAGGTGAGTTTCTTTTTGTGTCCCATTATAACCTAGGCCTTCCTTATCGAAGAATGCCTTTTGAGACTTTAGCATGTCACTTAATTTTTATGAACTATTGTTCATTTTAGAGTATGGTTCACGCAAATTCTCATTTTGGTTTTTTTTTTAAAGTGCATACTTCCTCTTTCAAGCTAGACACCTTATTTTGTAACGCAATTTTAATTTTGGTTAGAAATTCATTTGCACTTTTTAGCTTAGAAATCATGTTTTTATGCTTTAATTTTCATGCATTCAAACTTAAGAGCTAATTCATCAAATGTATCTAGTAATTCTTCAAATGTATAAGAATCATCATTTAGTTTATATAAAGATGAAGCATAAAAGTTTGAGTGTACCTTGTGCTCCTCAAGAGTTATGAAGCATATGTTGGCAACTTCATCATTTTTTTTACTTAGTGATTCATCACTATCACTCTATGCAACCATCATTACTCTCTTCTTAAGATTTTTAAAGTGGGTCGTGTTCACACTTGAGCATTCATATTTAGTATGACATGGCTTCCCACACTAGTAGCAAATAATATGGTTTCTCCCATGATCATTCTTTAGCATGTCTCTTCTTGATGCGTTTCTTTTAAATGATTTGTTATGTCTATCATTTTATTTGTTTTTCAAAAATCTATTAAACTTCCTAGTTAATAATGCTATCTCCTTATCTTCCTCCTTTTCACCACTTTCTATACACTTTTTATCATCTTCTCAAGTTGCTTTAAGAGCAATACCCTTGGACTTGTCTTTCTCTTTCAATGCTTTTTCTCTCTCACTCTTGTGTTTAAGTGGCATTTCATAACTATGAAGTGAGCCTACAAGTTCATCTAGCCTAAAGGTATTCAAGTTTTTAGCCTTTTCTATGGTTTTCACTTTAAGTCTCCATTCTTTAGGAAAACTATACAACAACATTTTTATCAATTGCGCATTTGGGAAGTGTTTCACATGATGTTTCAACCCAACAATAATGTTCGTGAATCTATTATACATTTGGATTATTTTTTCTCCATCTTTCATCCTAAATAACTCATAGTAATCCTATTTTTGACTTCTTGACTTGAGTAGTTCCTTCATATACAATTTCTAGAGTGTCCCACACTTTTTTAGCATTATCACACATGGACACTCTATTAAACTCATCAGAACCTAGTGCACAATAGAAGGTATTGATAGTTTTAGCATTTCTTTCACAAGCTTTTTGTCTCTATCATCCTTATCTTTCTTAGGTTTCAAAACTAACCTATCATCTATGATCTTAATAGGGACATAAGAGCCTCTTAAAATAATGGTCCAAATGTCTATCTTATGAGCTTGTGTAAACATTTCCATCTTCCTTTTCTAATAAGAATAATTTACACCATTAAATAAAAGAGATCTTACCATAGATTGTCCCTCACCTAAGGGAGTGTTGTAGAATGCATTGCCATGGCCTTTGAGCTCTAAATGGGTCTTTACTCAAGGTATTTAAATCTAAAAATTGAAACCAAAACTCTGATACCAATTGTTAGTTGGTTAGCTCAAAAGATAGAACTCAAGAAGGGGTGAACTAAGTATTTTAAACCTAAGGTAACGTTTGGTATGAAGGAAGTGAGAGCACATTCCCTGCAATGTGCCTAATTAAATTACATTGTAGTGTTTATTTTGCAACAAACAGTTGCAATGTAAGATTGCAATGCTGTAATGTGATTGCACCCCAAAACCAATGCAATCATATTGCATTGCATTCTGTAATGTTATTAAAGATATTTTTGCCCTTCAACTTTGTTCCTTTCTTAAAAACATTTTGCAATGATACAACTTTTTTTTTCATATATAGATTTCGATGGATGTATTTTATTATTATCAGTAATCATGGTGACTATCAATAAAATTTATATTATCTTTTAAGGAAAAAAATTAAAATAAAATATATAATATAGAAAATTATATTAAGAAATGAAAATAAAATATATAAGATTATAATAAAAAATAAAAATAAAATATATGACGTTAAAAATATATTTAAGAGATAATATTATATAAAAATTACTAATAAAAAAAGTATATTAACCTTGCATTTTAATAATAGGGGTAATTTTGAAAATTGACATTATATTCTCGGCAAAGTATTTGTAAACTAAACACTACAATGTTATCATCCCTGCATTTTAATCATTACTTTGCTTATATATCAAACACTACAATATTAACTTCCCTGCAAGCACATTGCTTGCAATCATATTACCTATAATCACATTACATTGTAAAGTATCTAACGCCACCTAAATGTTTTAAGGAGTGAATGAAAATAAAGAGGAATATAAGCAAACAAGAAGATAGCATAAGATTTATAAAGGTTCGGTCTTGATGCCTACATCCTCTCCCTTGGATCATTAAAAAGTTTGTAATCCACTATAGAAAACTACTTTTTAAGGCTCAAGCATAACCTTTACAACATTGTCTTTTATGGATCAAGCACAACATTTACAATGCCTTTTATGGATCAAGCACAACCTTCAATGCCTTTTATGGATCTAGCACAACTCTTTACCTTTTACTCTAGCTAAGGCATGACCTATCAACACTACCTTCTCAAATGGGTTAAGGTATAACCACGCTCAACACTCTACCTTTCTAGGGTAAGGTATAACCTTTACAAAGATTACAAGATGATTAAGTTTAAGTGCAAGAATAACTGTAATGAGGCTGAATAAATCAATTAATACTAAAAGAGGATGAAAGCTTAACCAAGGAGTAGCAGAACTTTAAGCTCAAGTAAGCAAAGATAGATGAACACTTGATTTAAAGTTGAGGTTGAAAGAATTTTCTCTTGAAATCTTCACTCTTGCTTGGAATATCTTCTCTTGGGGTTCTCTCTTATCAAAAACGTGTTCCAGCCTTCTATTTATATGTAGGAGCCTTATCATAACTGTTTAAAGACATTGATTCAAAATTCTAGCCATTAAATCTTTCCTTTTTTGGCTTGTTTGATATGAAGTATTGATACCTATAATTTGAGTCTCGATACTCTAATTGCCAATCTTAACCGATGTCTTGATGCTTGAATTGCATGTCTTGATACTTGTTCTTCTTTGATAATTTTCATATTAAGGCATGTTTCAATGCTTTTGTGGCATTGTCTCGATACATAACAACTTGCTCTCTAGAAAACCATGTCTAAAGATGATGCTTGATACTTTGCAAGCTCATCTTGATACTTGAACACTTGTTCTTTGGAATATTATGCTCTAAAGATAAAGTCTCGATACTTCTTCAAGGTGTCTCAATACCTTGACACTTCTTCTCTTGAAATTGATGTTTGAAGGTGAAGTCTCGATGTGTTGATGCTCTGGTCTTGATACTTTTGGACTTCTTCTCTAGAATCTGAAGATTGAAAGCAAAGTCTCGATAAATTGAAGTTTGTGTCTCAACACATTTGGACTTGCTCTATGGAATTTAGCTTTTCTGAGAAGCCATCTTGATACTTGATGTTTAGGTCTCGATACTTTAGTACTTGTCTTCTAGAATTTGGTCTTTCAATGAACGAAGTCTCGATGCTCACTAGAAAACCTTTTTCCTTAGGTTGTTTTTAGAGCCATGTAAAGCTTAGGATCTTGAACTGTCACATGAGGTCTCGATACCTTGGATTAGTTCATGCCTTTTTCAACATATTTGAGATTCAAATACTTAATCAATTTTTCAAACAAATGCTGAGGGATTTTGTAAAGTTCTAATGCACTTATATATTCACATTTTGATCATTAACTTTTGTCATATTAAAACATGGATCGATGATAAAGCTAATAGATACCATTCACACTTAATCTAAGAATAGAAACTAGTTTGTTAGTTGATAAGATCTTTGAGCTTGATAAGCCGATTGTTTGGTATGGCTCTTCCTTTATATTGGAGAGGGTCAATTATGTAAGACGTGAAACCATACCTTTGATACATATGGTCAATGTTCATTTTTCATATGATAATCTGGACTGCCTATGAAGTGACTCATTTATTTATTTACTTTATCAAATATGAGGAAAAATATGTAAAATAGGCAACTATATTCAAGTTTATTTTCTCCTATCGCTTTTTGAAGTGGTTAATTATTTTCAAAATCATTTCATTTTTCATATTTTAATAAAATTTTATCCTCTATTTTTCTCGATGAAATAGTAATGACTGGAAATTTCTTTTGAGAAACTACGCCTTTGCAGTTCATGTGGAACCTAACTGTGTTGTGCATGTTTTAAGCAATCAACAATAGAATAACTGTTGGGGAAGATTGAAACTTAATGTTCTTCAATTCCTTAGTTTCCTTTTAGTAAGATAAAAAGTAAAAACCCAGATTCCCATCAAGACGACCTCTGACTGGTTTTTAGTTCGTAATTTCATATGTCATCTTCTTGTCAGTTTTATTGTTTTGTGCTCCAACTTTTGTATACAATGATATTATACTTTTCTTCTGGTTTTGTAGAATGATGAATTTCTATCATTAGAAAATGACAAGGATGGCTTTGCAGAGCATGGCTACTGAACTGGGGATTTATAAAATCTGAGTGAACTCGATATCTCCTGGACTTTTCAAATCTAAGATCACACAAACTCTTATAAAGAAGGACTGGCTAACAAATGTGGCTAAGAGAACTATCCCTAAGAACATTTGGTACACCAAATCCTGCATTAGCATCAGTAGTCCAATACTTAATCCATGATTCTTCAGAATACATTTCAAATAGAATGTTCATTATTGATGCTAGGTATTCCTTGTGTTCCCATTTGCTCTTCTCTTTGAATCTTTATTAGAATAAGAAAATTTGAATTCCTTGATGCAATATTAGTATCAGATAAGCTATCAGAAATAAATTTTCATGATTTGAAATAAGTTCTTGTATGAACTTGTATTATGATCTTTATCTTTTTATGTTTGAAATGTTAATGTCAACACTTGCATGAAGACTCACTGCACGTGTAATGATATTTCATCTCAGTTTCCTTCGTTGTATTGTTTACAGATACGCTTCTTTGTCTTAGCAACATAATGCGTGTTGCTTTGCATGATCATGAACTAGACACTTGTTTTCCTTCCTTCTACATGTGTCAAACATGTACACAGTGTATTTCAACTTGTGTTTTCATCTTAATGAAGTGTGTTAGCCTTATTAGAAAATATTTTCCTTTTTCTTGTCTTTCGAGTGCTTTGTTTGCCTCTGTTTCATGTATGCTCAACAGAGCCTATATTCGCTTCACCTTCTCAATTGTGTTAGAACATTAGCATGGTATCATATTTGTCAATCGATCCTTGAAGGACCATACATACCTCAAACAATCTCCAGTAACCTTCTGAAATAGTGTACACCTACATACCTTTCAAATGACAACACTTATAATTTCTCATCAAGCTCCACTAGTCTTTGATGGGAACAATTAATTCGTGTGGGCTATCAAAATGAAAGCATACCTTAGAGGTTATGATCTCTCGAGCGTTGTTGAGTATGATGCTGAGCCAAAAGCATTGAGAGACAATGCCACTATTGCGCAAGTGCGACAGTATACTGAGGAAGTAGCTAAGCGGTATAAGGCCTTGTCATTCTTACATTCTGCTATCTCAAAAACAATATTCAGCAAGATAATAGGATGCAAATCAGCAAAGGAGGCTTGGGATAAACTTCAAGAAGAATTCCAAGGTTTTACAAGAACCAGGAAAATGCAAACTCTAAACCTTAGAAGGAAATTTGAACTACTTATAATGAACGACACTCAAAGCGTGAAGGAGTATATCGACAGAATCATGTGCCTGGTAAACCAAATTCGGTTGTTATGAGAAGCTTTTCCAAAGATAAGAGTAGTGGATAAGATTTTGATCAGTCTACTAGACAAATTGGAAAACACGATCTCATCCTTGGAACAATTCAAGGACTTATCAAATTGAACGGATTCTATTTTATTTAATTTAGTTTTTGCTAATTTTAGCTTATTTAGGAGTTTTTTTATTTTATTTAAATTTGGACTCTTTTCTTTTTTTTTTTAAGATTTTAATTCTTTTAAGGATTATTATTTGATTAGGCTAGTCATGTTGTATTTATTTAAATCTCTTGTTAACTATTTTAATTGTATTGGACAACTAGAAGGAGAATTTTAATAGGATGTGGGCTTATAACACTATAAATAGAACTGTTAGGCTTAGTTATGAGACATTGAAGTTGAGAGTTAATAAATAATATTTTTTTAAGTATGAGTGCTTATTTTTCTAGGTTCTTTTTAAAGAGTAAGAGGTTTTAGTATCTTTAACCTAACTAACCAAAGTGGGATTTTGACTATTTTCACCTTAATGGGGTTTTCAACCTTGCCAAGATTGGTGATTCACCTCAATGGAGTTTTCAACTTCGCCACGATTGGTGCCTTTACAAAAACCCCAGACTCACAAACCTTTGAATTTTTGAATTAGTAAGTGCACTCTAGGCTACTGAGCAAAATAGGACAACACGGCAAGATACCAACGTTGAAAATGCTTTTGTTATTAAGAAGAAAGGGAAAGCAAACATTTTATGGTAGCGCACCCTGGCACATCTGAGCATTTAGTTCATTGATTGGTGTATAATCTCTTGTCTAAAGAGTAAGGTTTGAATTTCCCTATCCCCAATTATAAAACCAAAAAAAAAACCTTCGATGATGGCAATAGAAAGAATGTTTGAGGAAAAGACAAGCGATTTACCTACTTAGGTCTATCTTTTAACAAGAAAAGTAAAATAGAAGGTTCGTATTTTCTATTAGAAAAACAATAATGCTAAAGAAAATTGTTGGTTAGAGCTAATGAAAAGTGTAGGGTATGTAATGAGATGATATACATGTTGTAAAAATTAACCTTGTTCACCAAAAAAAAAAAACGAACTGCTCAAGTCACTGAGAAAGTTGAAATAGCAAAGGAAACTCTTTTCATGGTATTGTTCAATTCCAAGTATGAAATTGACAACCATCAATGACTCCTCGATAATGGTCATTTAAATCATATGACCCCTTCTAAAACCATGTTTGTTGACTTGGATAAACATTACCAGTCGAGAATTAAAATTGGTAATGGAGTTTACCTTCAAGCATAGTCAGCGTGCAGGCTTTTTCAAGGTGCAGGTATATTTTCGATGTCGTCTTGGTTCCTTCTATTACTAGTGTTGGGCAAATGGAAGAAAATTCCTATGCCTTACTCTTTAAAGACAATGGATACGCTATATTGATCCATCAAGCTAGTACTTGATGACAATACCAATGTGAAAGAGGTGCTTCTTTATGAATTGGAATGAAGTTATCTTGCAAGCTACTCTTGCTAATTAAGAGGAAATGGGTTTATGGTATAAAAGGCTCGACCATTGCTACTGTTTCTTACACAAGCACGTAAAAGTAACTGTTTCTTACACAAGCAAGTAAGGACTTTTGGTTTGCTTAAAAACTTGCCAAAGTTATCTAATAAATGCATAGTTTGTAATGCATGTCAACAAGGTAAGTTGTCCAAGAAGCCTTATCCTTTTTTAAGTATTAATAGAGTAAAAAATAGGCTCATTCTGGTTCCCTCAGATGTGGGGGTCCTATGAGCATAGAGTCTTTGCATGGGACCAAATACTATTTTATTTTCATTGATGATCTATCTAGAATCTATTGGGTATACTTTCTGAAACACAAATCACAAGTCTAAGTCTTCCAATTGTTCTTGACCTTCAGAGCCAAGGTGGAATTAGAGATAGGTTGCAAGATCAAGATTTTGAAGTCTAATGATGGAGGTGAGTATACGTTCAAAGATTTTATCCAGCATTTAAGCAAAGAAGGCATCTTTTATCAATTAACTGCACCATATTCTCCATAACAAAATGGTATAAGTACGAGAAAATATAGGATAATTCTAGAGATGTCTAGGTTCTTGGTGTTCAGTGAAGAATTTACTTAAAAAACTTAGGGTAAGCTGCCAATATAGAAATATATCTACTCAATATGCTCCCCACTCATGCATTGAACAACAAGACATCATTCGAGGCTTGGTGTCACGAACTACGCTCCTTCACTTAAGTATGATATAGTATGTGTGGGGCTTGAGTGGACGCTTCCACACAAGCTAGCCAATAACTAATTTATGTCTGATCAAACATCAGCAATAGCAACAAATTAGACTAAGGCAAAGCACATCGAAATCATAAGGCATAAAAAATGCCATATACGCAACCACTAAGCCACAAGAAAGAAAATGTTTTATTAATATGAAAATGAGTACAAAGGGACCAAGACACACCATTGTCGGGCCATAGGGGCAGCCATAGATGAGTCACTACAAACATACCTTCATCAGTGAGAAGCCCAATAAACCGCCAACTGCTCACCCTCAATAAAAAGTTTACGAGATTTTACATGTATTCTACCAATAGCCATTACAATGCTTGAAATAAGGACATTCCCTTCCTAAAAGGTCTTTCCCCTTAAAAACTTAACAAATATGTCACGACCCGATACTCCGTTCGAGTCTGTGATAATTACCGCGATGTCCAGATAGACATTCTTTACCCGGAGTGCCAACCGGAACCCTGCAAGGCTTTAGTATCATTTTTTTATCTCCCCTATGAGTAATCATCGCCAAACCTCGTTTTTAAAGAATTTTAAGCTTTTTCCTTTTCAAAACTGTGAAAAAATAATTTTCACCTCATAAGGGTGTTTTTGTCATTTTTTCTCGAAATTTTTCGAACCCCAACTAAAAATGTAGTAGATGAGTGGAAAACACATATTTCATGATTTAAAATAAATTTGGGTGTCTAAAACATTTATTAAAAATGATATTGCAACTATTTGAATAAAATAAAAATATTCAATAAAATATTCTAATTTCTTGTAAAACAATATTTATAGAGTCATAGGTAAATAATTTTTGTAATGTAAAAGCTAAATAAATTTATACGTACTATAATACAGATAATCGGGATATGAAATTTACTTTACAGTGACTCGTGGGCCCCCAAGGAACAAAAGTGCACAAAGGCAGTAAACCTACAGTGTTTTTGGAGTAGTAAAGTTGACTATAATCCTTGACGATATCTGCCATCCACAAGCTACCTCGGGCCTGAAATGGTTGGAAAGGAGAGTGGTGAGATTATAAAATCCCAGTGAGTAAACGGATACCATTTAAAACATCTAAAGTCGAGTAAATAGAGACAGATAAAACAGTTTAAATAAAATCAATTTGTTTAAACCAAATAAAATCAATTCATATAAATCGAGTAATTAACTTGGCTTATGAATTTCTTAAAACTTTGGCTCGTGCCAAAATCATTATCTTACTTAGTCATCAGGGATACCTTGGCCGAGGGCTATCCCAAACCGAGTCTGCCAAGGCTATTAAAAAGTTACGTACTCATAAATCATATTTTTATTTTGAAAATATAGCCGTTCCTTGGCATTAGTTGAGTTCGCCTTCACGTGGTGGTTTGGCGTGAAGTGAACTCTAAAAGTTATACCTCGGGAGTTACCCTACTCGCCTCTCCAACCGAGGTAAAAATATGACCAGGTTTCGTGCCCCTCTAATAGACTAGTCCACAGAACCAACCCACTGCAGCAAGCTAAACCCACCATACAATAAAATTTAACAGCATGACATGGCAATTTTATCATTATCCAACCTATCAAGGCAAACAACAATTTATACATTTCAACACAAATACCAATTCAGCCATTCATGCCAATATTGTCACAAGCCAATCAATTAGAACCATAAATTCACAATACATCAAATGGTCTCCAATTACTCTATTTTCAAAGCCATTATTCAATTTTAAAATAATTTATGAAATCATTTCATTAAATCACATTTAGTTTATAAAACCAAAAAATTAATCATTTAATTCATTTTCCATGAAATTCACAAAATAGGATAAAAACCACTTTAGATTTTTAAGACGATAGTAAAGTTACTCACAGAACTAGGAGTTCGATATACTCCTATTCCTGGTCTTCGGGCACAATCTCTTTACCCTTGTTAGAGGGCTCACCACCTATACATCTATCAGTTAAAATCCTACTACGCAAGTATACGTATCGAATAGATAGTATATTAGCAAGCAAGGTATCGATCTCACAGGAAATTGATCTAAAACTTTACTAATTACTAAAATTAGAACAATTAAATCTTATCCAAATAATCAAAATTTATTAATTAACTAAAACTAATTAACTAAAATTAAAACTAACAAGAACAATCGAAGTAATAATAACTTAAGAAAATATCAAATCAAACAAGCCTAGGATCACAATATCCCTCACACTTCATCTAAATCTTACCTCTCTTACTTAACTTATTTCAATGGGTTGAATTGCTCACCTAGAGTCCTAAATTATTTATAAGGGTCTCCCGACTCAACCTATAAAAATATCTATTTTAACCAAAACACTATATCCCTATGTGATTTGAAATTAAAACAGACTCATTAAGTTCAGGCTCTAATCTGGCTACATACGGCCTATAGGTATATCCCTATCCTATACGCAAATCAATTAATTTGATCATATGCTATCCCAATTTTAGTCTACTCTAAACTCCCTTTCCAAGTTTATTTAGGTTCCTAGATCAATTTAATTAGTGATCAGGCAATTAAAAGCAGTAAGAACAAATTGGAATAAACAATTCAAATTCCATTAAAATAAGTAAGAAAGAGATTTAAAAATTTAGCCTACATGTGAGTTCAATTGCAATCCTAGAAAAAGAAAATTTAGCCACTCATAATTGCAAAAACAAATAACATTATAATAAATTTAACCATTGAAAGTAACAAAAAAATTAAAAGCTAAGGAGGAACACAAAACAATTATTGCCGACTTGATCTCCTAGTTTCAACCTCAACTTCTAGTTTCTTGAATCTCTCAAAGGTTGTCTCAATGTTGTTAAACATATCCTATTTATACTAATAAACTTAACCTAAAGTACCTTAAGCTGACCTAGGGTTTAATTGGGCTTAAAAGTATACAAGAGTCCCAAAATTCCATTGTCAATCTTTACAAATTTCTATTCCCGGCACAGTACGTCTATCCATTTTCAGAAGCAATTTTCTCTATCTTTGATGCAGAACTGGGCAAAGTAATATTCATAAAAGTTGTACCTCTGTCTCTTAGCTTTCCACTGGTCTAAGAATCGCATCATTTGAAATTCTGTAGCTCCAGATATGGCTAAAATACTGAAGTATATGCAAACAGATACTGGGCTTTTAACAACTTACTTTCCAAAATTAAGTCCAATCACTTTTAATCCTACAAAAGAAATAAAAACCAATAAAAAATAACCAAATTAACAAGAAAAACATAAAATTAAAATAACTAACTTAAAAGTAACCTAATTATAAAAACAACTAAAAATAAGTAAATTATAATTAAAAATTGAGGACTTAGCTAATATTTAATAATAAAATTAGAATAAAATAATTCTATAAAATAGAATTATCAACATCATATGTGACACGAATTTCAATAAATTGTGTCAATTTATCATAAACTATTTCAGGCTCTATAAATCTATATGAATGCACGAAATGTGATGCAAAATGTCCGANTAAAATAGAATTATCAACATCATATGTGACACGAATTTCAATAAATTGTGTCAATTTATCATAAACTATTTCAGGCTCTATAAATCTATATGAATGCACGAAATGTGATGCAAAATGTCCGAATAGCCGTTTAAATACGGTATTCGACCTAATTTACACTATTCTCAGTGTAATTGGTTAAAACATCCAATTTAACTCCAAATCGATTTCTTTCACTTTCTACACTCCAATTATACTTAAAATACCTCAATGACTGTGAATATGATTCAATTTATCAGTCCGAACAATAAATTGCACATGTCTATACATTAGGTAAAAATTCGAATTTTCATGCCAAAATTTTCCATTAAATTTCTAGCCTCACCAATCATTAAATACCACCAAAATATCATGAAATATCATCAATTTCAGCCTCAATATCCTCCCTAGAAAATTCGGCCTCTTGTGGGTTTGTGAAGAACAAAGTGATTCCTTGCTAGATTTTCATACTTTCCATTACCAAACAACCAAAAACACTTAATTAGCTTGAAATCTAGCAAAATCAATGCTCAAAACCTCTTCTCTCAAATTCGGCCAGCAAGGGTTCATCATGCAAACTTGAGTTCTAAGCATGGAAAATGAAAAAGAAAGCATGGGTAGTGTAAATCACAAGATAAAATCACAAAATCTTACCTTCATTATCTTAATCCCTTGAAATCCCACACTTTTTCTTCAATTTTCCCACCTAGGGTTTGTGTTCTTTCCTTTCCTCTTCACTTCATGCTTTGGCCGGCCATATGGGTGAGAAATGGGCTGATTTTATGCTGATTTTTAAGCCAAAATAATGAATGGATGAGATTTTGACACATGTCACCATTCCATTGGTCCATGTGTCATAATTTGCCATTAAGCAATCTCTCTCTACCACTAAAATTTTCTCAATTATCCATGATAATATTGGGTAAAATCAATTTGCTGGACAAGTGTTGGGTGGTGTAAAATTACGATTTTGCCCTTGGGCTGCAAAATGACTATTTTGCCTCTATGCTAGAAAAAAAGCTAGAATTAAAAATTTTCACCTCTCAAACTCAAATCATACTCCAATGAGTCAAATGTGATCAAAATCTTTTCTAAAAATTTCCATTTTGTTCTCAAGTGACAAAATTACCATTTTACCCCTAGAACATGAAAATTCCAAATTGACTCCAATTCAGCCCTCGAACTCCAAATCATCATTTTAAGTCATTCTGGGGTTTTAAAATTCTCAATTTCATCTTAAGATCTCTATTTAGACTAGTTCGAGGCTTAATTCAACATAATAGTACCATTTGGTACAATATCGACTTTTGACGATTTTTCGGGGCTTTTCAAGTATGCAAGCATATTGTCAATCACATGAAGGACATGACAAGTACTTTATAAGGTCAGGCTTGACAAATATTTCTAGAGATGTCACCACTAGCCATTACAATGTTTAAAAGGGGGACATTTCCTTTTCAAGTCCAAAAGACTCAATCTTCTAAACAACTCAACCCTGTCATATTCTGATACAAGGTTGGCTCATGACACTTGGCATGGCTACAAGATTTTGTTAATTACATTAGAGTATTTGGGTTTCTTTGCTATCTGTACATACTTGACTCTCAATGGGATAAGCTTTAACACAAATCTATTAAAGGAATCTTCATAAGATATAGTTATCAATCTAAAGCCTACAGGATTTACTTGCCAAAAATTGATAAGATTGTCATTAGCAGGAATTTTCCTTTGATGAAGCTTTTAGTTGGTATTACGAATCACAACCTACAAGTAATAATACCTGCTCCTAGCTTTACAAATTTTTAGGTGTAAAGAAATGAGACAGATGTTGAAGTAGTTGATACTGTTAAAGACATTGATGATATTGATGATAAGCATGTGAAAGGCACATGGTCCATTCATGATATATATCAGAGGAGTTTGGTTACCATAGTTGAACCAAACACCTACTACAATGCCTCACAACATCCTAAATGAGTGGCTTTTATGTGTGATGAGCTAGACATAATCAATAAAAATCATACCTGGACCTTGGTTAATAGACCAAGCAATCATCATGCTATTGAAGTTAAGTGGGTATTCAAAAGGAAGCTCAATCTTGATGGGAGCTTCAATAAATACAAAGCTCGCCTGGTCGTGAAGGGGTTTAATCATCTCCCTAGTATAGATTACTTGGAAACTTATGCTCTTATTACTCATTATGATACAATACACTTGTTTTTAGCGCTCTCTAGAGCTTTTGGATGGAATGTATTCCACCTAGATGTCAAGCTCGCATTTTTTAATGGTGTTTTAGAATAAGAAATATATGTCAAGCAGCCTAAAGGGTTCAAATTGTTGCCTGGTCAAGATATAGTTCATAAAGCCTTGTATGGCTTAAAGTAAGTTTCAAGAACGTGGTATAGCATAATTGATGCTTATTTAACAAAGCAAACATTTTCTAAAAAGCAATAATGAAGCTACACTCTACATCTTAAGTTCCATGGGTCAACCACAATTAATAGCTTTTTTTATATGTGGATGATCTTTTGATCACTAGAGGAGATGATGCTGCATTGCATAAATTCAAGCAAGATATGCAAATTGAATTTGATATGAATGACTTGGGATAAATGAGTTATTTTTCGCAACTTGAAATTAAGCAGCTTGCTGATGGAATAAAGCAGTCTCGAAGGAGTTATATCTCCTAGGTATTGAAGACGATTTGCATGAATCAATGCAAACCTATTGCTACTTCGTTGGTTGTCAATAAAAAGTTTTCAATCAACAAAGGATTGAAACTAAAGGACCTCTTTGACATAAAGGAGCCTAATTGGAAGCTTTTGTTCATCTCAACCAGATGTCATGTTTCTAGTGTCAAGGTTTATGCAAAAGCCTACAAATCTGCATTTCATAGCTGGAAAACAAATCTTCAAATATTTGAAAGGAACACTTGATTGTGAAATTCACTTCACCAGGAAGTCAGGAATCAAGCTTTTGGGATATTTAGATAGCAACTGCGCAGGCAATGTGGATGACTTGAATAGTACTTCAAGTTACATTTTTACTTTTGGTAATGGTGCCTTCTCATGGAATTCCCACAAGCAAACTTTTGTTGCCCAATTTCTATAGAAGTAGAATATATTATAATAACAGGGGCATTGAACTAAGCCATTTGGTTAAGGAAAGTTCTCACAGACTTGCAACTCACATAAAGTCAACGTTCTGTCCTGATGGTTGATAACAAATCCACTATTACAATCTCTAAAAATCCAATATTTCATGGCAAAACTAAACACATTCATGTGAAATTTCATGCCATCTGAGTGGATGAAAAGAAAAGTAAAATTGATATCCAATACTATTGCTCCGTATTGCAATTAACTGATTTTATGACAAAAGGCTTAACCAAGTCAAGGCATGAGTTGTTGAGAAACAAACTGAATATAGTGAATGAAAGTGTTAAAGGGAGTGTTCATGTCAACACTTGTTGATAACTCTATTTTATAGAGTTATTTGGTCTTAATTTTTAATATATTTTATCTAAAGTTTTTGAGATTTAGTTTGGGTTTTATTTGTTTTAGTTGCTTTTAGTTATTTATTTTATTTTAATTTGTTAGTTTTGAATTACATCATATTTTGATTTGATAAAAATCACGTCTTCTTGAACTTAATGTCAAGTATTTGAAATTGTCTCATTTACATTTTTAATCCTTTAAGGTTAAATACTTGTTTGAAATGCCATGCATCATTAGAAAATATCTTATAAGCTTTCAAACAATGCATGTTTAGCTAAGAAATCAAGAGCAAATATGTCAAACCCGACTTTATAAAATATTAGCCATGTCATTCATGTGATTGACAGAATGCTTGCATACTTGGAAAGCCTCGAAAAATCGTCAAAAGTCAGTAGTGTACCTAGAGTGCAACTAAGTTGAATTAAGCCTCGAACTAGTCCAAATAGAGATTTTAAGATGAAATTGAGAATTTTAAAACCCCAGAATGACTTAAAATGGTGATTCGGAGTTTGATGACCGATTTGGAGTCAAATTGAAATTTTCATGACCTAGGGGTAAAATGGTCATTTTGCTACCAGAGGTTAAGATGTGAGTGTTGGATGAAATTTTTTACTAAGGTTGATCATTTGGAGTGTAATTTGAGTTTGAGAAGTGAAAAGTTTTAATTTTGACATTTTTTCTAGCATAAGGGTAAAATAGTCATTTTACCACCCCAGGGGCAAAATTATAATTTTACACCACCCAACACTTGTCCAGCACATGGATTTTACCCAATATTATCATGGATAATTGAGAAAATTTATATGGTGGAGAGAGATTGCTTAATGAGTAAGAATGACACATGGACCAATGGAATGGTGACATGTGTCAAATTCTCATCCATTTAATAATTTTCTTATAAATTAGCATAAAATCAGCCTATTTCTCTTCATATGGCCTGCCAAAACAAGAACAAAGGAAGAAAAGAAGAACAAAAACCCTAGGTGGAAAAATTCAAGGGAAAAGTGTGAAAATTCAAGGAAACAAGTTAAAAAATGTAAGATTTTTCAATTCTAGCTTGTGATCTACCTTTCCTATGCATTTTTTTTCCATTTTTCATGGTTGAGAATCAAGATTTCATGATGAATCCCTTGCTGGCCGGACATGGGGGGAGGAGTTTTGATGCTTGATTTGGTTAGATTTTAAGATATTTTAGTGTTTTTAGTTAGTTAGTGATGTGTAGCATGAAAATCAAGCAAGAAAAATTCATTTTCTTCCATTACCCATCATTAGCCGAATTTTCCATGTAGAGTGTGGATGGTGGATTTGATTTTATTTCAAGTGAATTAGTTAGGAAATGACGAATTACGGTGAGAAAATCAAGTAGGAAAAATCATAGTGTTGATGCACCCACCATGGCCGAAATTCCCAAGAGAAAATGTGAAGATGATTTTGCTAAATTTTATGCTATTTGACTTGTGTTTGATGGTTTGGAGAATTGGAAGATAAATGGAGTTAATTGGAGTTGAATTGGGCATATTGGCCAATTAATCGAGTGATAGATCAAATTAGGCCAATACCATTTTATTTAGGTACATAATTGAATTTGTGTAGAACACTGTGTTTAGACGATAATCCGAACAATTTGCATTCCGTTTCATGCATCCATATAGTTTTATAACGGTTTAGCACCAATGTGGTAAATTGCTTGATTGTGCATTATGTCTAGGTGGTGAATCCTCCGATAAGGGCAAAGAAATTGTACCCAAGGATCGATAGTCGGAGTACTCTAAAAATTTGACTCCCGAAATAGCGAGTAACCTTACTATCGTCTTAATTATCTAAAGTAGTTTTTATTCGTTTTTGTGATTTTATAGAAAAATGTGTTTAAATGGTAAATCTTTAGGTTTTATAAACAAAATGTGTTTAAATGAAATGATTTTATAAATTGTCTTGAAATTGAATGATGGTTTTGAAAATGGAGTAATTAGATACTAATTGTTGTGTTATAAATCATGGTTTGAATTGAATGGCTTATGATAATATTGGCATGAATGGTTGAATTGGTATTTGTGTTGAAAATGTATAAACTATTGTTTGTCTTGATAGGCTGGAAAATGATAAAATTGCCATGTCATGCTGTTGAATTTTTATTATATGGTGGGTTTAGCTTGCTGCAATGGGCGGGTTCTATGGACCAGCTTATTAGAGGGGCACGAAATCCAGTTATATATGGATCTTAGTCGGAAAGGCTCGTAAGGTATCTCCTGAGATATGGTTAGAGTTCACATCACGCCAAACCACCTCGTGATGATGAACTCTGCTAACGCCAAGGAACGGCTGTGTTCTTCAAACAAAAAATATGTTTACATGTATACAAAATTTTTAACAGCCTTGGCGAACTCGGTTAGATGCCTCGGCCAAGGTATTCCTGAGAATGATTTTGGCAGGAGCCAAGCTTTTAAGATACTCATAAGCCATAATGATTATTTAAATGAAATGAATATTTATGTTATTAATTACATATTAAGATGGAATATTTTAATCGTCTCAATTTACTCGACTTTAGATATTTTGGATGGTGTTTGTTTACTCACTAGGATTATATAATCTTACCACGCTCCTTTCCACCCATTTCAGGCTCAGAATAGGCTGTAGATAGCTGATATTGTCAAAGGCTACAGTTGGCTTTACTTCCTCAAAAATCGTAGGTTCACAGCCTTCGTACACTTTTGTCATTTGGGGGCCCATGTGTCATTGTAAATTAAATTTTATACTTTAGTTATCTGTATTACAGTATGTATGAATTTATTTAGCTTTTACGCTACAAAAATTATTTACCAGTAACTTTATAAATATTGTTTTATAAAAAAATATAATATTTTATTGAATATTTTTATTATATTCAAATAGACATAATTTCATTTTAAATGAAGGTTTTAGACGTTTAAACTTAATTTTGATTATGAATTATGTGTTTTATACTCGCATACTACATTTTTAGCTGGTTTCAAAATTTTTAAGGAAAAATGACCAAAATGCCCCTATGAGACAGAAATCATTTTTTTTATTGTTTTAAGTTGGAAATAGTTTAAAATCTATTAGAACATGATATTTGGCAACGGTTACTCATAGGAAAAATGAGAAACTGATATTAAATCCTTACGGGGTTTCGGTTGGCATTCCGAGTAATGAGTGTTTATTGGGACATTGCGGTGATTGTCACGGGCTCGAGGGGAGTACCGTGTCGTGACAAAATATGCCTTGAAATGTTATTTAAATGTAAGTACAAGGCAAGGAAGAAGTAGCTGGAGAGAAGCACTAAAAAGTTAAGGAAACTTAAAGACACGAGACAAAAGTCAATCTTAAAGAAGTCCAAGTCGATTTGAAGGCTAAAAGAGTGCAAAACTTGAAGATTATAAAGCCATAATCAACTACAAAGGAAGCCACAGTTGACTACAGAAGAAGCATAGTCAACCTTGCTTTAGAAAGAGCAAGAAAAGTAAGTTTTAAACAAATATAGTCGACTTTGGTCCAAGCATAGTTGACCCTGACAAGTCAAAAGTGAAAAAAAGTCAACTTTACACTACCATAGTCAGCTATAAAGGAAGCATAGTTGACTATAGCAGGCCAAACTTGCAAAAATAAGCTCTCAAGAAATGGATCATCTAGAGGCAGGCTATACTCGACTATGGTGTTGGTCCCAATAATATGTGCTAGAGGGGGGTGAATAGCACAATTTGGCTCTTTCAAATATTGTCTCAAAGTCTAGATAAGGGCGAGACAAATGAAGTAAAGAAAATGAAACAAAATAGAGTAAATAAAAGACAGTAGAATTTAGAGTGGTTCGGTCCAAGACCTACATCCACTACCTTGATTATCCAACCAAGGATTTTCCCAATAAATCCACTAAGAAGCGGTTAAATTCACAAGCTTTCACCAAGCTTTACAGTATCTTTTACAAGGCTCAGCCAAAACCTTTTACACTAGTTTTTCATGGGCTAAACTAAAACTCAAAGTGGTTTTTCCAAGGCTCAACCACAACCTATAACAATCAAGCTATACCAAACTTGAATAACCCCTTAGAGTGACTTCCTTGCTCTAAAAATACAAGAAAAGAAGTAAAAGAAAGTACCTATGATCACAAGTTGATCTAAATGGTACAAGGTTGAGTGCAGAATACAATTTCAAAGGATGGGCATTGAGGTGTAGACAAGTACGATGAAGATTTCTTAGTTTTTCAGCTTTCTATGGCTCAAATCACTCTAAAAAACTTCTCTCTAAATGTTTCTAATTGTTGGAAGACCCTTTTTACTTGAAAAAACATTTCTAATGGTAGTTTGACAGTTTTCTAGCCATTGGAGACAGTTTGAAGTTCGTTCTAGCCGTTACTCTGTCCTTTAGTGCAGATTTCAAACTTACAGGCAAAATGCTCTTAGTTGACTAACCGATATCTTAATTGACTAAGTTGTCTCTGTTTGCTGCTCCCTGTCTCTAGCAGTTCTGGCAATAAGCACTTAGTCGACTAACCAATTTCTTGGTCGACTAAGTTGGTTCTGTTTCTCAAACTTTTCAGCCCGCCATTTCTCCAATTTGAATCTTGGCCAACCAACATTCTTCCTTATTCAACTAATGAGCTTCTTCCTTATTAATCAGTCATGTATCATCATTTTTGTCTCCCTTTTTCTTTTGATATATACTTTGAAAGATTAATTTATTAATTTCATACATTAATTTTCCTGCATACTTAAGTAAAGGCATTAGACACAAATGAATGGGAATGTTTTATTATCATCAAAAACTAATGGAGCCAACAATCTTCCCCTTTTTGATGATGACAAAACATTCCTTGATTAACTGCATAATGTTTTTTTACTCATTTTAGTTTCTGCAGAAAATGAGGATTGCTCCCCCTAAGCATATGCTCTCCCTTAGTGTGTGCATATTTTGCTTACTTTATTCCAACAAATTTTATTCTTGTTATACAGAAAATGACATTGTACATTTAGAGTATACATATGTGCATAATTTTGGGGTGATTTATAGCAATGAATGTTGATAGTTTTTCATAGAAAATTCAGCAGGGTCTGTCAACAGCATATAGTCATCAGATTTTGTCTATTCCCTTCATAATTCAGTCAACACACTATACATAGCATCCATAACTATTTACAAACGCAATTTGTTCAATTATCAGCATACAACAGCAGTTATCAACATGCTATCATATATGGTGCAGCAGCAGATTTTGTTAACAACAGTTAAAATATCATGGATAGCAAAATATCAGCAAACATTCAATTTTCAGCAATCAAACATCATAGACATATTAGCATTCATGTCTCACACTACCATATAAACAACAAAATTAAAATTGAGTGTTCAAGTGCCACCATGGCACAAATAGCAATTAATCAAAAATATGTTTTGAAATTGCCCCTAAACTATTTTTGCTTCATATCCCTTGTTTTTCTAAGTTCTTGCTCTTGGTTCATTTCTGCTTTCTTTCTTCCCTGAGTTCCTTTTTGGTTCCTCCACCCTAACATTTTTTTTAATTATTTTCTGGTTCCTGGTTCCTTTGCCCTTGGTTCTGCCATTCTACTCCCCCTTTTTGTTAGCATCAAAGCAAGGGACTTCTAGTCTTTTGATGTGTTAGAAGGTGTGGATCCAGTGTCATAGAAAGGGTTTAGAGGAAAAAGAGAGGGTTCTCTTAGAGGTGATGATTTTTTAGGGGAAGGTACTAGTGAGGATTTGTCAGAGACATTGACTGGATCCTGAGGAGAAGAGATTGGAACTGGTTTGGATTTCTCTACCAATCGAGAAGACTTCCTTCTCTTGAGAAATGCTATCTTTATGGCCATAGTCTTCTTGCCCTTGGTTGGTGGCTTGGATTTTGTTGTAGTGGCTTCCTTCTCTTGTGATGGTACAATGACTTTGTGATTCTCTTTCCCAGATTTTACTTTTACTTTAGGAACTGATGGAGATGCTGCTTTCTATGCTTTTTCCTTAACTACCTCTTTCTCAGCTTGTTCCTCCTGAACCATTTGTTGGAACAAACTCATGATTGAAACCTCTTCAAAGTGTGGAGGAGATTGTTGAGGTTGTAGTTGAGGCTGAGGTTTAGTGGGGGTATTTTCTTGCTCAGATGCAATCACTTCAGTACCTTGCTCAGATTCTTCCTTATTTTGTAACTCAGGTGAAGGTGATTTTCTTGGCTGTTCCTTTTCTAGATCATGACCTTCAACTAGAACACCATAACTTACACCATGAGGATCAGATCCTTCTGCTTGCAAGCCTGAACTTCCAACACCTTACTGTGCTGGTGAAGCACTTGGTGTTTCAGAGGAATCTATAGTAGTAGGTTTTGATGGCTTTTCCTTTCCTTTTAGTTCATTCTCCAGTTCAGCAATTTTCTCTTCAATTTTCTGTAATCTAGCTCCTTGATCAATGAGCTTTCCATCTATCCTCATTAATAGATTAAAAATCATTTCAATAGAAAATTGAAATGATGGTGCCTCTGTAGGTGCTGGAATTGCAGAGACTTTAGGTGTTTTAGTGAATTTATCTCCATCCAGCTTGTACCTTATTTTGATCAAACTGCCATAGTAAATGGCTTGATCTCTAGTCTTCACCATGTCCATTTCATACCTCTTTGCCCAAACTCCCTTTTTCTGTACAAGGGATGTGATGACATTCCCATAAGGTAGATTTACCTTCTCAAGTTTGCAAGCACCTCTCATTTTCTCAATCATAAATCTACCTGCATTCAAAGCAACCCCATTGAAGGCATGTTCCATCAGCCAAAGATCTTGAAGGCTGATGTAACTTAGACTTTCACTTCTACCTTGGATGTTAGCAGCAACAAAATAGTGTAAAATCTTCATCTAGGGGCTGATTATCAGACCTGAATTACTCTTTGAAGAATAATTTTCCTTCCTCTTGGTGATGATTTCCCATAATGAAGAAGGATCGTATTTTTCTAGGAACTCATACTCACCTTCTTCACACTCAATGTTCAGTAAACTACCTAAATCATCAGCAGTGACAACAAATTCTTTCCCATTTAAATACACATTCAGACCATTTTCGACATTGTCATCAGAATCCTCTAATTCTTTTTCTCCTAAAGCAATGCTAGAATAGAACTCATTTACCAGACTTGCACTGTAAGATCTATTCTTAAAAGTGCTATATCCTTTCAGTTTCAGTTCATTAAAATAGTCAAAGAAACTTGTTTGAATTTCTAAGTTCTCATCAAAACTCTTCTAGTCAATATATTTGCCATAGGTTATAGGTGCATTCTCAATTTTTCTGAACCTCAGTTCATGCATCCTATTTCTGAACTTAGAAGAGGAAGAACTAGTACCTTTCTTGAGTGTGGATTCCTTGTCCTTCTTTTTTTCTGTTTTTTGCTTCTTTTCTTTCAGTATCTTCGATATCTCTTTCACTAAAGTAGACATGATTTTTTGTTTTTTCTTAGGTATTTCCACTTCAGGCCCTTCTTCCAATGGTCTCTTGCCTTTCTTCTTTTCAATGATTTCTTTACTTTGTGAGGTTTTTCCCATTTTGAATCAAGGATTTTTTTTATTAGGGTTCTGTCTAAATGGCAAGGGTTTGAATCTATTTTAGAGGAAAATGTGAAGAGATGGGTTTCAGTTTCAAAAGCTTAGGTTTTAAGGGAGAGAAAAAGAAAAGTTGTCAGCAGTTAATTCCTAGAAGAACCGTCCGTCTCCCCCTTAACTATTGCCCTATTTTATTTACTCAAAATTTCAAAACTCCCTCTAAATCTTGGTTATTCACTTTAGGCAGTATTTCTTCTTTCCTTATTACCCGGTACACACATTCTTTATATTATTTTATTCTTTCTTTATTTTATTCACTGAGTCTTATTATTTAATGCTACCAGAACACTCTTAGTTGACTAAGATTCATCTTAATCGACTAAATGCATTTTGTTTCATGTGCATGAGTCAAATATTTTCTCACAATTCTTGCTGACTAATCATACCTAGATTTATTCTAATTTCACAGAATCTATCTTTATTCAGTGGTTTAGTAAAAATATCAGCTAGTTGATGCAAAGTATTCACAAATTCAATTTTAATGTCATTGTTCACTACATGGTCTCTAATAAAATGGTGTATAATCTCAATGTGCTTTGTTCTTGAATGGTGCACAGGATTTTTAGATATATTGATTGCACTTGTGTTATCACAAAAGATTGGTACATTATGAACTTTAATTCCAAAATCTCTTAGTTATTGTTTGATCCACAAAATCTGAGCACAACAACTACCTAGAGAAATATACTCTGCTTTAGCTGTTGAAAGTGCCATAGAGTTTTGTTTCTTACTTGATCAGGATACTAGCATACTTCCTAGAAATTAGCATGTTCCACTAGTGCTTTTTCTATCGATTTTGCTTCCTGTAAAGTCTACGTTCGAGTAGCCTATAAGATCAAATGATGATTCTCTAGAATACCATAATCCTAAGATTTGAGTTTCTAAGAGGTATCTAAAAATTCTCTTAACAACTGTTAAGTGTGATTCTTTAGGTTGTGACTGAAATCTAGCACACAAACACACACTAAACTGAATATCCGGTCTACTTGCTACTAAGTAGAGTAATGAGGCAATCATACCTCTATAGAGTTTTTGATATACATTCTTTCCTTTTTCATCTAGATAAAGTTTTGTGGATGGGCTCATTAGTGTGAAGATTGGTTTCAGCTTTAGCATATCGAACTTTTTGAGCATATCTTGAGTGTACCTTTCTTGGTTGATGAAGATTCTTTCCTCACTTTGTTTAATTTGAAAACCAAGAAAGTACTTCAATTCTCCCATCATGCTCATCTCAAATTCACCCTGCATTTCTTTAGCAAAGTTCTTGCATAAAGCTTCATTAGTTGCACCAAATACAATGCCATCCACATATATTTGTACAACAATTAAATCATTTAAATATCTTTTAATGAACAATGTAGTATCAATGCTGCCTCTAACATAACCTTTTTCAACTAGGAATTTTGAAAGCCTTTCATACCAAGGTCTAGGAGCTTGTTTCAATCCATATACGGCTTTGTGGAGTTTGAAAACATGATCTAGTTTTTCAAAATCTTCAAAACCTGGTGGTTGATCAACATACACTTCCTCTTGACTGAATCCATTTAAAAATGCACTTTTTACATCCATTTGATACAATTTGAAATTCATGAAGCATGCAAAAGCTAACAACAACCTTATGGCTTCAATCCTAGCAACGGGTGCAAAGGTTTCATCATAATCTATTCCTTTCTCTTGGTTGCATCCTTGGGCTACCAACCTAGCTTTATTTCTAACTACATTTCCTTGCACATCTACCTTATTTCTAAACACCCATTTTGTGCCAACAATAGGGTGATTTGAAGGTCTAGGTACTAGTGACCATACATGATTTCTTTTGAATTGGTCAAGTTCCTCTTGCATGGCCAATATCCAACTTTCCTCATTTTTAGCTTTTTCAAAACATTTAGGTTCAATTTGTGATATAAAGGCTAAAAATTCACAAGTTTCTCTTGTTGCTCTCCTAGTTCTAACTCCTTGAGAAATGTCACCTATGATTTGATCTTGTGGATGGTCTCTTACAAATCTCCAACTCCTTGGAAGGTCATTATGCTGATTTTCAATTCTTTGTAAATCTTCTAGAGATGGAGTTTCATTTTCTCTTCTAGTTGAGCTTTCTTCACTAATTTTATTGTTCTCTAAACTCATTTCTTCCATTTGTTTTTCTAGGATTTCTACATCATCATCATCAACATGAATTTCCTTTAGTAAATCATTGGACTCATCAAAAACTACATTGATCGATTCTTCAACATTTAGAGTCCTTTTGTTGAAAACTCTATAAGCCTTGGAGTTTAATGCATATCCTAAAAATATTGCTTCATCACTCTTTGCATCAAACTTTCCCAGGGGCTGTTTTCCATTGTTCAATACAAAACATTTACAACCAAAACTCCTACGGTGAGAAATGTTTGGTTTCCTACCCTTGTAAAGTTCATATGGTGTCTTAGATATCATGGGTCTTATTGAGACTCTATTAAGTATGTAAGTTGTTGTGTTCACAGCCTCAGTCCAAAAATATTTTTATAGGTTATTCTCACATAACATAGTCCTAGCCATTTCTTTTAAGGTTCGATTTTTCCTCTCTACCACTCCATTTTGCTGGGGTGTTCTTGGTGCAGAGAAATTGTGAGCCAATCCCTTTTCATTGCAAAATTTCTCAAATTCATCATTTTCAAATTCTCTTCCATGATCACTCCTTATGCTAACTACGGCTAGTCCTTTTTCATTCTCTACTTTCCTACAATGACTTATAAAAGCGATAGTGCATCATTCTTATGAGCAAGAAAATAAACCCAAGTATATTTAGAGTAGTCATCAACTATTACAAAGCCATATGATTTTCCTCCTAGACTAGTTGTGCTTATTGGACCAAATAGATCAATGTGCAATAATTCAAGAGGTCTAGATGTTGACACAATCTTCTTAGTTTTGAAGGATGTTTTAACTTGTTTTCCTAGTTGGCAAGCATCACATATTTTCTCTTTTTCAAATTTTAAATCTGGCAGCCCGACAACTAAGTTCTTTCTAATCAATTTTGACATAGTATGCAAGCTTATATATCCTAATCTCCTATGCCACAACTAGCTGTCATTTTTAGCATTTGCAACAAAGCATATTTCACTATTTATTTCAAGATCCTCAAGAAAAACAACATACAGATTCTTCAATCTCTTTCTTATAAATGAGATTTTGTTTGTACCTATATCTATTACTTCACACTTGTTTGAATCAAAACATACTTTAAATCCTTTGTCACATAATTGACTAATACTTAATAAATTATGCTTCAAACCCTTAACTAACAACACATGACTAATTTGAGTTTGGGAGTTCTTACCAATCGTACCTATCCCATGAATCCTACCTTTTGAATCATCACCAAAAGATACGGTACCTCCCTTTCTTTTGTCTAGCTGAGCAAATAACATTTCATCTCCTATCATGTGCCGTGAGAAGCCACTATCCATGTACCAAGGCTGCTTCTTCCTGAGTTGAGCTCTTGAATATGTCTCTTTTAAGTGCAGCTTAACCTACAACCAAAGTTTCAGTTTTTCTTTATAGGTACCCATACTTTGATGGGTCCTTGAGAGTTAGTTGCAATATAGGATCCTTTAGGGACCCTAATTTTTCTAACTTTCTACTGGTTACTTCTCTTCAAGCAGTCATACGATATATGTCCATGTTTTCCAAAACTATAACATCTAGATGATGTAAAAGCAGAATTCTTCTTGTCGTATGCATTTCATTTTGGAGTTTCATTTTTTAAACATTTGATAGCTGTGTTTCCATCAAGTAATTTTTGCAAAGTTTCAGATTTATTTTCCAGCTCTAGTTTTAAAGCTTCAAAATCTGTTTTTGAGTGTTCTAACTCAACTTGCAGGAAATTTCTTTGCTCCAAATTAGAATTGAACTCTTGTCTCACTTTTTCCAAATCATTTTCGAGAGATGTAGCCTTTTTATTTAGAATCTTATATTTTGAAAAAAAAATTTCAAATTCATCATAAAGACTATCATACTCATCTTGTAAATCATCAATGGAGATATCACAAGGGGATGAGGATACCTCTGTTTCATCATCTTGTGCCATCAAGCAGAGGTTTGCTCTTTCCTTAGAAATTTCATCTTCAGCTTCAGAGCTTGATGTGTCGCTGTCTGACCATGCAGCAGCCACCATTACTTTCTTGGATTTCCTATTTTTCTTTGGTGTCTCATCATTCAGCAATGGACATTTGGACTTGAAGTGGCCAGGTTTCTTACATTCGTAGCAGATCAGCTCTTCCTTTTTGTTGGAATCAATTTTGTTTCTGATTTTCCATGAAGCACCTTGATCTTTTTCGAAAGGGCTAAAGGCCAAGAATGCATCTAAAATGAAACGACTGTAACAGACTGCACAGTGCAAGTCAGAGACTTTTTTGCTGTAGCCAGAATCCATTTTGGCTGTAGTGAGAAACTTGTGAAAATCAATCCCAAGTCAAAGACTTTCTCACTGCAGCCAGAATCCATTTTGGCTACAGTGAGAAACATCAAAATAGCAGTTCCAAGTCAGAGACTTTCTCATTGCAGCAAGAATCCATTTTGGCTGCAGGGAGAACATGTCATTCAATGAAAAAAATTCTTGCACAGGTTTCTAGGGCTAGGGCTGAAATAAGGGGTATAGATACATGTTTTTGAGTTGAGAAAAATGGTTTTGGTAACATCTTTTATTAGAGAAGAAATAAGCTTTCTACAAAAAGGAAAGAAGAGGAATCAAGGATTGTTGGGGGAGCTTTAATCATCTACATCAGCTCATTTTTCCCTCACTTGTTCTTTCTTTCTCTCTCTAACTTTTATTGTAGATATCAATGGTTTTCTAGGAATTTTGGATTTTGTGTTAAATATGCTAAGCTAAACATCTTTTCCTAGGATTTTGGTTAATTTATATTTATAGTTTGGAATCTTTTACTTAATATTAATGGGTAACGTGTTGTTTATTTCAAATCTATGCTTATTGGTTCTAATTGCTTGATCAACAATTAGATTGAGCTAGGTCTTTAAATGCAACTTGACAAAGGTAATTTAGAATAGACTAAGGATTTGAATAGCAATTGTTCATTTGACTTAGAGTTTAGGTGATTTGGTTAATATTGAAGATAGAACTATACCCAAATACCATGTGCAGCCAATTTAGAGCATAAGCTTAGTGAATCTACCTTAATTAATTTTACATAGACATACGAAAAAATTAATTAGGATAGGCATGTTTATAATATCTTGACAGAGACTGGTAAACAAATCAAGACTCTAGGCTAGTAACCAATCCATTGATATAAGTATAAGGAAGGAAATTAAATCCAAATAAAAAGTAGAATAATTCCACAATCCTAGGTTTTATTTCACTGATCCTTTAGCAACTCTTAGCATTTATTCACTAGTTTAGCCTTACTATCTTAATTTCAATTTTAATTAATTTTCAAATTATATTACTTGGATAAAATTAGAGTGCAAAATTTTAGTAATTAGCAAGAATTTAGATACAATTCCTTATGGAGACGATAACACACTCACTACTATATTACTTGTTAACGATGTGCACTTGCATGATGTTTTGCTAAATTGATAAAAGTTTTAAAGCAATTTGTCTTGATAAATTAGCAAGCAACAAGTTTTAGCACCGTATTATTGATAAAAGTTCTAACCCTTTAGTGTCATACACTCCACAATGTGTCTAGTTTAGTTTTGAACTGTCTTATTGATAATGAACTCTGTTATGTAAATGACGTTGATAAACTTGTTTACATTTCCGCATATTATGTTGAGCCCCAAATATGGGTCCATAAAATGATAAGATTATGGTGGATGTCCATAGCACAATAGGCATGGGGTGCGTGTCGAACCATAATTGTTTTATTTAAATGTGAATATTTATATGCAATGTGAAAAAAACCACACTTTACGTTGAGAAGTTCCACAATGTGTTGGTCTTGATGAATTATTGCTTATTTTGATTATGGATGAACTTATGTTAATGAATGTGATGGATGACTAGCCCATACATTTATAGACTTAGGCTTACTTGAGCCTAATGGGCCATACCCTCGTAGGTCCATGCGTTGGTCACTATTCCTCTTGAAATGGGATATGACAAAGTTGGTATCAAAGCTCTAGCTTGTATAAGTCTTAAGATTTTCTTGGTCATGTTGCGGAGTGTTGGGGTTGTATGTGAGGATCTTATTTTTGCTTGATGTACCTAGGCACAAATTGAAAATAAAAGACTCGTATACGATTCCTTGTTTGTCTACCAAGCTTAGTCCCAAATTATTGATTTCACGCATGTATGTGTCTAGTATTGTCATGAGACACTTGAAATGGATTTACCATGTGTGTATACTCTTGTTTCGATGAGTATGACGTCCAAACCTTGAGTGATTTCTTCAAATGTGATAGAGCATGAAACTCTTGCAGATGTTATAGTTAAACCACAAACGCTTACTGCTAGGGGTAGTGGAAAACACAAAGAGCCAGATGCTCTAGCCAAGGTTATGGTAAGACCATGTACGCCTAGAGAAAGGCCGTGGCAAATATGGTAGAGTTAGATGCTCCCATTGATATTAACACTAGGCCATGTATGCCATAGTTAAAGGTAGTGGCAAGTGCGGATGAGCCGCAAACCATCGAGGGTAGAAACGCCCATTGTCGAATGTGTAGAGATAATCCTCCTATAGTTGAGATTGTAATGAGTTGATGTTCCTTGTAATCAGAACCCATGTTTAGTGCGTGCTAGTTGTAACACCCTATATCCTCGTTAGTCGCCAATAAGACCTTATCGATAAAGCAAAGGGTCACTTAATACAAATTTAAGTGTCGAAGAGCGGTTACGGGTGAGAAAATTATTTTAAAATAAAATATTATTTTATGAATAAAATAATATTAAAATATTAATAATTTATCTGTTGTTGGAATTCGTCATGAAACAGGAATATATGACTAATTCAAGTGAGGGAGAAGAAGTAAAGAAGGATTATGGAGGAAAAACGATGGTAATTGTACCGCGAGATTTTATTAAATTGAGTTAACGCGGGTAAGTCAATATTTAAATATTATGGTGATACCACGTTGAAATACAATCTTGATATTCTGATTGTGCACGTGTAAGAGAAGGAAGACGGAAGGAAATTAAAATTTTTACATGTGTTGAAAGGATCGATTTTAAAATTCAAAAATTAGAGGATTGTGTATCAAATAAAATGAAGATGAGAAATGGTATGTGAATTTTATTATTTTTAGGAAATAAAATAAAATATTTTTAAGTGATAAATTGGGTTAGTAGGGGCTGGCCATGAAGGAGTAAGAAGAGAATTGGGAGTGAAATGAGAGAGAAGATGAAGACAAATGTTGGAAAGGCTGGTCAACCAAGTAAAAAGGAAAGTCAAACAAATTTCTTTTTAGTGTGAAGTGGTCGGCCAAATAAAGGAAGGCACAAGAGAAGTAGGGGCCGGCCAATGCAAGAGAGGAAAGAAAGAATGGAATAAATAAAAGAAAAGTAAGAGAAGAAGTTAAAAGGGGGCCGGCCACAAATGAAAGGAAGAGGAGAAGAGAAATGAGTTAAAAAAAATAAAGGAGGGGACATGACAAGAGGATGGTCATGTCCGGTCTCCCATCACCATTTCAGCCATTAAATGGCTTTGTAACAGCCATTATATATGCCCCATTCACCCGAGTAAGGAGGGAAAGAAAAATGAGAGAAAAAGCTGAGAGAGAGGAAGAGAAAGGAAAGAAAAGAAAGGGAGAAGAAGCTGAGTGTGAGGGGGTTGTGTGCTGCCATTTTAATAAAAAAAAAGGCTGGTTTTTGTTGCCATTTTAAGGGGAAAAGAGAGCTAGTTTTTGCTGTCATTTTAAAGGGAGAGAAAGAGCTAATTTTTTAGGAAAAAAAGAGCAGCTTTGGCTGTCGAGTTTTGAGGAAGAAAGGCGTAGCTTGGCTGCTGATTTTTTAGGGAGAAAAGAGCAGTTTTGGCTGTCGAGTTTTGAGGTAGAAATGAGAGGCTTTGGCTGCCAATTTTGAGGGAAAAGAGAGCAGCCTTGTGCTGCCAATTTTGAGGGAGAAAAGGAAGAAACTTGTTACTAGTGGTGAGAGGAAGAAAGAAATGAAAAGGCTACAGGTGTGGAAAGGAAAACTTGGTGGAGTTGTTGCCAGTGTAAAAGAGAAAGAAGGAAAAAAGAAAGAAAGAGAAAAAAAAAAGAGAACGAAATGAAATGAAATAAGAAAAAAAAATGGGCATGGCTTAATAGGAAGAAAAAGGTAGAGCCCATGGAAAGGGCCCAATGGCAATAAGAAAAGAAAAGTCCAAAAGAGAAAAGGAAGGTGGAGACTTAGGCCACTTAGCCCAATTTGGAAGTGATTAAGTGAAGATAGTGCACTATAGTGGTGTGCCGAAGGAATAACAAGCGACCGGCAAGTAGAATTAGCGATGTAATATCCCNTTAAGTGAAGATAGTGCACTATAGTGGTGTGCCGAAGGAATAACAAGCGACCGGCAAGTAGAATTAGCGATGTAATATCCCGCTATTGTGAGGTGAGTAGGAGGTGTCAATTTTAAAATTTTCGTAAATATATACCTATACGTATGATTTATTTTAAATGCAAAAATTATGGATAACATGTGCTGGTAGCAATCTTAGGAATTGCAAATTATGTTTAGAAATCATTTTGAATATATATGTATAATTATATGTAAAGTGTTTTGAAAATCGAGAAACAAGCCCTTCACACTGTTTTGCCTCAAAATCTGTGCCTTATATTTGTGCAATGTACATTCATGGTTATATTGCTTATTCACCATGGGAATTATTGTTTTGAAATTCATGCATAAATATATTTTGAGAAAATGATAGATTTTATCATACCCTATGTTGAATGCTTTGGAAATAATTTTGAGATGAGCTTTTAAGGACATAACATAATTTCAAAATGGTTTTACAAACCGAGAGATTCAAGAGTAGGTTGGTTGTCACTTCGGTTAAGTGTGACCTTCGTGCATGAGTGAGCTCTAGTTAGAGAACCTTTGGGCCACCGACGGGCGGTTAGGCATGGCGAAAACCACGACCTGTGATATATGTATGAGTGGCTAGGCCACCAGATGATTACGCGGTTGCGACCGCTTGATTCTCCGATGTCGGCCAACATCGTTGAGAATGCCATGGCATGTGGGATCCGGTGGAGCGAGGCTCTCGTAGGTTATTACGTGGTAGCTGGACCACGAATTTTATTTGATCTCCTACTCGAGACTAAAAATCTTTTTGGGTTTTCAGACTCTTATTTCTTGCATGGTGAAAACGAAATTATACGGTTTCCTACAGCTCCCCCTGGTTTTACTGTTATATGAATTTTACCCTTACGTGCGAGGCAATTTGCAAACTGTATATAAACCTGGATACTATTTGGTTTCGCTGGAGCTTGCCTAACTTTATTGATTTGATTTGAGTATTACATAAGATAATTTCGACTGTAGAGATATTTTACGAACATGAGGTTTAAAATGATATTGTACTGATTTAGTTTGAAAATGGTTATTAACCTTCTCACTGTACAAAAGTTTACTTACTTGATTTGATATACATTATGGTTGATTACAACTTACAAGAGATTCTCAATATTTTCTTATATATATAAGGCACAAATCTCCGTTTGAATTAAATATTTTTATCTACTCTTGCAATTTTTATTATTAAAAATCTCTGCCTTATTGCTTGTTTCCCGTCTACGCCCTACTCACGGAGCCGATGATCACTGAGTCTGTGAGACTCACACCCCTTTTTTTCCCCTTTTAAAGACAGGGATTAGTCAAGCGTGTAATCATCGGCACGTACAGTCCACCGTGGATAGGTAAAGGCATCTCGTAGCATATTATCTCGAGTCGCTCCGCTGTCAAAGGTCGTGTTGTAACACCATACTATTTAAGGTGTAATAGATATTGGTTTTTGGTATAAATGACAAATTGAAAAAGTTAGACTCAATTGTATATACATGTTCATGACTACATGATTTAAAAAAAATTGCATTGTTTCATTATGGTTATGTTTTCAAGTCATGATATGGGAATGTATATGATTAAGCATTAACATGAATTGATGGTCGTGTATAGTGAGTTATTGAGAATATTCATTAAGGCTTGTTCGAGACTTGACAGGATCTCCCGAAGGTCTCGAACGTCGATAACGACCGGGGAAGGGTCGTTACACTAGTCTAGGTGAGAACATTGCCTAGGATTTAAGCCATGATTGGTGAAAATTTTTGGAGCAAGAGACTCCTAGTGAAACAATGACAATCATGCGTTTAAATTCTAATGACTCTAATAAAAATTTGGCAAGACTACTAGAAATGCTTAGGCATAGACAAGCAGAGGTAAAAGCACATATGCTAATTACAAGATGTCAATGATAATCGTCAAGTTGAGTACAACCCTAGATGGTGAAATAAAGAGTTACAGATAGTTGGTTATGGTGTTAAAAATATGGATTAATGTGATCCAATAATTCATTTGTATATGAGATATACACAACACTTTGATAATACCTTAGGTATGTAAAGTACTAGAATTATGTTGATGATTTCGAGGATTGGAGTACACACTTCCTTAAAAGAAAGGTAAATGTTAAAAAAATTTATGAAAAGTTGAAAGGCTTGACTAGTCGATAAAGGACTAAAATGTACGTACATGATGTATGATAAGGTAGATACCTTGTGATCAAGGAATGAGAAGTTTGTACAAAAGAGATGGGTTTGAACAACTACCTTAGACTAGTGAGTTATGTCCCAATACAAGAGCAAAATGTGATGTAAAAGCTCAATACATGACTTGGTGTATGGCAAGGCCATTGATATATTGTAGAAATGTATAAATATGAATCTTGAATACAAGTTTGATATCAAAGAAAATAAGGAAAGGATTTGGTAGTCACGACACTCTTCAAAAAGGTGCTTGTGATAGGAACATGACTATAAAGCTTGTGTAATCCAAGTTAACAAAAAGGACACCCAAGCTAATCTAGTGCTACCAGACATGCTAGACTTTGATGTGATACTTGGGTTGGATTGATTATCTCCCTACTGTCCAAGTGTTGAAATTCACTACAAGAGGGTGAAATTTTAGTACCTTAGGGAGACACCACTCTACATTTAGAAAGATCACAACACGACCTTGAGTAGAATGGTATCGAGCATGATTGCTTGTGGATTCATGAGACATGGATGGCAAGGATTTTTTACAATAGTTTTGGACACCCAAGTGGATGTGGGTAATGTGGCAAATGTGCCAATTGTGGGAGAGTATGTTGATGTGTTCTTCAAATAATTACCTAGATTACCTCCAGAGAGGGAAATAAAGTTTTGTATTGACTTGGTGCAAGACACTAAACCGATATCTATCCCATTGTACCAGATACCACCGGTAGAGCTCAAGGACTAGTTAAAGGATTTGCTAGACAATGGTGTCATACACCTTAGTGTCTCACCATGGGGTGCACCGGTATTTTTGTGAAAAAGAAAGATGGATTGATGAGACTTTGTATTGACTACGGGTAATTGAACAAAGTGACCATCAAGAACAAGTACCCTCTCCTATGTGTTAATGACTTGTTCGAACAGTTGCAAAAGGCCCAAGTGTCTTTCAAATATTGATTAGCAATCAAGGTACCACCAGTTGAGGATCAGAGGTGGCGACATACCCAAGACTGCTTTTCATATTAGGTATGGTCGTTATGAGTTTTTGGTTATGTCATTTGGTTTGACTAATGCCACTGTAGCTTTTGTGGATATGATGAATAGGGTGTTTGAGCATACTTGGATAAATTTGTGGTTGTGTTCATTGATGATATCTTGGTATACTCGATAAGTTGAAAGGAACACAAGTAGCACTTAAGCATTGCGCTACAGACTTTGAGGGAGCACCAATTGTATGCCAAGTTTTCCAAATACAAGTTTTGGCTTGACAGTGTTAGTTTTTTAGGCCACATAGTATCTAAGGATGGTGTGATGGTGGACTGAAAGAAGATTAAGGCCACAGAGAAATGGCCAAAGCCTATATGAAGTTTATTAGGCTTGGCTAGATATTATATGATATTCATTAAGGATTTCTCTAAGATTGCAGCTCTCATGACTAAGTTAACATAAAAAGGTGTCAAGTTTGTATGGACGGACGCATGTAAGGAAAGCTTTAGAGAGCTTAAGACTTGTCTTACCACAACTTCAGTGTTGAGTTTGCCATGTGGTTTTAGGGGTTACACAGTTTACTGTGATGTGTCATGTGTAGAACTTGGGTTTATATTGCTACAACACGATAAGGTGGTTGTGCGTACATCAAGGTAGCCTAAAAGGCATAAGTAAAATTACCTCACACACAATTTGGAGATGGCTACGATAGTGTTTGCCTTAAAGATTTGGAGGCATTACTTGTATGGCGAGACTTGTGAGATCTACACTAACCACAAGAGGCTGAAGTATATCTTTGAGCAAAGAGATCTTAATTTTAGACAACATCGATGGATGGAGTTATTTAAAGATTATGATTGCACGATATTGTATCACCTCAGTAAAACCAATGTGGCAGCAGATGCTTTGAACTAGAAAACTATGAGGAGTTTAGCCCACATCTTAATGGAGAGGAGATCATTAGTGTAATGTATGCAGAAGTTGGGCAATATAGGCATACGATTTGTGGTTGATGATACCGATTCATTATTAGCCTATTTTAAAGTGAGATCAATGTTGATGGATCACATCAAGGAAGCTCAAGAAAAAGATGATTTTATGGCTAAGGCTTTAAGGGATCCTCGTAGGAGGAAAAGATGATTGTTTACTAAATGCACTAATGGATTATTTAAATATGGAACTAAAGTATATGTCTCGAATATTGATGATTTGAGATGAGAGATTTTAGAAGAGGCCCACGTGGTAGAATATTTGTTCATCCAAGCACCACCAAGATGTACCATGATTTGAAATAGATGTATTAGTGGGAAGGCTATAAGAGAGATGTGGCTGAGTATGTGGCCAAATGTCTAGTGTGTCAACAAATTAAAGTAAAGCATTAGAGGCTTGTAGGATTATTATGGCCTTTACCTGTTCTCGAGTATATGTGGGAACATACCTTTATGGATTTTGTGACTGGACTACTCCCAATGAGTAAAGGGTGTGACTCTATTTGGGTGATTGTAGATAGGTTGACTAAGTTTGCACATTTTTTACGAATAAAAACCAATTATGGAGTGGCACAACATCATAGGCTATACATTAATGAGATAGTGCAATTACATGGAGTCCTAGTCACTATGGTGTCAGATCAGGAAACACAATTTACTAATGGATTTAGGGGAAAGTTCAAAAGGCTTTAAGAACAAAGTTGAATTTCAGCACTACTTTCCACCTACAGATAGATAGATAGTCTGAAAAGACTATTCAGACACTAGAGGATATGTTGAGAGCTTGTGTCGTAGACTTTGGAGCTGCTTAGGATCAACACTTGCCATTGGTTGAGTTTGCCTATAATAACAATTTTCAGTCTAATACTCAAATGACGCCTTAGGAGGCTTTGTACGGGCGGAGATGTAGATCGCCATATGTTTGTTCAAAGTTAGTGAAAGGAGACTACTTGGATCATAGTTTAAAAGACCACCGATAAGACACAATTGATTAGAGAGAAGATGTTGACGGCATAGAGTTGTCAATAGTCATATGCTGACCATAGACGTTGAGAGTTGGAGTTTAAGATTGGTGATATGTATTCTTGAGGGTTTTACAAACCAAGGAGTTATGAGGTTTGGCAAGAAAGGTAAGTTGAGCCCGAGGTATATTGGACCATTTGAGATTCATAAGAGGGTTGGCGCAATAGCTTACCAATTAGCACTTTCACTAAACTTGCTAGCGTTCATCATGTGTTTCATGTTTTGGTACTATGAAAGTACCAACCAAATCCATCTCATGTGATCTAGCATGAGTCCTTATAGCTCAGACATAAATTTAGTTATGAGGAGGTACCGATAGCCATTCTAGATAGACAAGTAAAGAAATTACACTCCAAGGAAGTAGCATTGGTGAAGGTGCAATTGTCAAGGGGGTTTTCTCTTGACCCGTGCGGCCTAGGCTTTGCCTTGCCTAAGGTCAATTAGAAAGGCTAGCAATCTTCTCAAGTTAGTAAGTTAGGAACGATTTTGGCAAGTACAAGAGAGTTGAGAGAACAAAGAGAGAGCTTTTATTGATAATAATTCTAATACAAGAGCCATTAGTCTTAAATGAGGGGGCTCAAGGGGTTTATATAGCCTAGGACCCCTTGGAGCCATTACAAGACAGTTCTCAACAGCTAAGGGCTATTTTGAACTCTACTGGGCCCTCCTGACGCTCCCCTGGTCTTATTGCCAATGGTAGGCAACGGCGGCCCTCAAGCCTCAAGTTAGCCAGTGTTTCCCACACACCAGGTAGACTACTTGGGTAGTTCGCGTGCCCCAACTTGAGCCAATCTGCCTACTCTGCTGCACGCCATTTTCCTACTCGTTTGCTTGCCTCGTCTACGTACTGGCCCGCACACACTACCTATCTGCTGACCCACGCTCCCTATTTGTTTACTGGCCTGTGCGCTCATCTGCTCGCTAGTGTCGATGCCTCTAAGTCCCTCGACTCCAAATTGGGGTTTCAGCCCTCGTTGCTCGCCCATCCTTAAACTGGCTTGCCTACTCTCGAGCCCCAAACCCTTGCCATCGAGCTATCCCACTCTCCTCCATAAAAGGGGCGTGACACTCTCCCTCAACTATTCTAGCAACGCCCTCATTGTCTGCTAGTCGTGGAACTACTTTACCAGGTTCTCGATTTGCCACAATGCTTAGGCCTACTCCTAGCTAGTCTTGCTCGTTGGTAGTCCCTTCCACTAGACCAAGTATTGGTGCTTCCTTCTTAGGACTCTCTCAACTAGAATTTGCTCGACCTCCCGCTCATACAAGGCCTTCTACCCCATGGGATTCCGCTAGCTGCGGTTCCTTCCCAGGTCATTCGGGTCCATATGGTAGGGCTCTAGCATGCTCACATGGAAGACTGGATGCACTTTATGCTCGAGCAGCATCTCCAGCTTGTACGCCGCACGACCTACCTTCTTCTCAATGCGAAAGGGCCTCTCATACCTCTTAATCAGCCCTTTATGTAGCTTCTTCGGGTGGCGGAGAACCAAGTGAAGCTTTACCAACACCAAGTCCCCCACGTTGAAGTTCACATTCTGCCGATGTCTATCTGCCCACTTCTTATATTTCTTGGTGGCACGCTCAAGGCTAGCCTTGGCTAAGTCCCGTTGTTCGTGCCAATCTCTGGCCTATGGAAGGCTGCGAGTGTTGCCCTGTATAGCTGCTAACTAGGGCCCCCAGGGTCATTGGCTGCTGCCTCGTTACCAGCTCAAAGGGACTCTTTCCCTTTGGTTCAGGCTGTTACAAGTTGTAACTGAACTAGGCGATGTCTAGTAGCTTTGGCCAGTCCGACTAGGTGTTGCGGACAAAGTGCCACAAGTAGATCTCCAACAGGTGGTTTACCCACTCTGTCTGCCCATCAGTCTGCTGGTGAAAGCTGGTCGAGAAGCGAAGCTTGGACCTCAATAACTTTAATAGCTTGGTTCAAAACTTTCTCGTGAAGCACCCATCTCTATCGCTCACTAGGCTTTCCAGTAAACCCCACAACTTGACCACATGTGCCATGAATGCTCGGGCTACCTCTTCAGTTGGGCAATCTCATGTGACCGGCACAAAGATCCTGTATTTGCTAAACCTGTCCACCACAACCATTATAGCACCAAATCCGTTAGTTGTAGGCAAGTAGTAATGAAATATAAGGATACAAATTACCACGGTCGATCTGGTAGCTCTAGTGGCTCAAGCAGGCCCGCTGGCTACTACTACTCGCCTTTGTCCTGTTGGCAGACCAAGCATGTCTGCACATAGGCCTTAACATCCTCGGACAGCTTGGGCCAGTAGTAGCGTGCCACGATCAGTGCCTCCGTCCGCTCGGCTCCTAGATTTCTCACCCACAAGGAATCGTGGTGCTTTCGCATAATCTTTTTGCGTAGCCCCTCGGATCTCGACACATAGATCCGTGCTCCTTTGGTCATGAGCAGGTCCTAGTCTATCCAAAACTGTCACGTCTGACCCTCCTCGGCGCACTCGATGATGGCTTGTGCAATGGCGTCTCCCTCAAGCCCCACACAAATCCTAGCCAGTAACTCGTCCTGCGCCTAGCTGATGACGGCCAGTTCTACCTTGCGGCTCAGCACATCAGTAACTCGATTGGTGTCACCTGGCTTGTACTCCATGGTGAAGTCAAATTCCGCCAAGCAAACTTGCCATCTAGCCTGCTTGGGGGTGAACTTCTTCTGGGTTTGGAAGAAGTTGTTGGCTACATTGTCCGTCTTCACAACGAACCGCGCCCCTAGCAAATAGTGCCGCCACACCCTCAAGCAGTGCACTACTGCCATCATCTCCTTCCCTTGAGCCGTGTAGCGTCGCTCGATGTCGTTGAGCTTCCGGCTCTCGTATGCCACTGGGTGGTCTTGTTACATGAGTACCCTGCCTATAGCATAATTTGACGCATCAATGTGCACCTCATACGACACACTCGGGTTTAGCAGGAGCAGTATAGGCTCCTCGATCACGGCTTGCTTCAGCCGCTGGAATGCCCGCTCACACTCGGGACCTCATCACCATGCGCGATCTTTGTGCAGCAAGTTGGTCAAGGGTGCCGCGATGCTAAACTAGCCCCGCATGAACTTGCGATAGTAGTTCGCAAGCCCCAAGAAACTTCGCAGCTCGATCACCTTAGTGTGCTGCTCCCACTTGTTGATAGCTCGGACCTTGGCCACGTCTATCTGAATTCAGCCTCCCCCAATGATGTGGCAAATGAATGGGATCTCTGACTGGGCAAAGTAGCACTTCTCTCACTTGACATATAACTAGTGCTGCTTTAGGGGCTCAAACACATCCCGTAAGTGCCCCACATGTTCCGTCATGGTTCTACTATAAACGACAATGTCATCAAGGTATACGACCACAAATTTGTCAAGGAATGATGACAATACCTTGTTCATGAGCATGCAAAATGTCGCAAGGGCATTCGTTAGGCCGAAGGGCATGACTAGGAATTCGAAGCTGCCATAGTGCGTCACGCAAGCAGTCTTCTCTTGGTCCCCTTCGATAATCCTCACCTGGTAGTACTCGGACCGTAGGTCAAGTTTGGAGAAGACCCGGGCCTCACCTAGCTGGTCGAATAGCTTTTAGATGTTGGGGATCGGATAGCATTTCTGGATGGTCATCTTATTGAGTGCTCAGTAGTAGATGCGCAACTGCAGCGTCCCACCGTGCTTCTGTTGAAAGAGGACAGGCGCACCTTAGGGTGCCTTACTAGGTTGATGAAACCTGCCTCGATCAACTTCGTAAGCTATCAGCGCAATTCGGCTAGTTTTAGGGGTGCCATTCGGTAAGGTGCCCTAGCGGGTGGCTGCGCTTCAGGCACAAGCTCAATCTTGTGGTCCACCTCTCGCTTGGGTGGCAAGCAGCTTGGCAACTTGGCTGGCATGACATTCGCGTACTCATCCAACATGCCCGCTACCTCGTTTGGCATGGGTGTCGCCTCGTTTGGCTTGCCCTCGTTCAAGGACAGCATGGCTACATAGGTCCCCTCACCCCTGCGCACACCATCCATTAGCTGTATGGCGTTCAGCGTCTTAGTCTGGATTACTGCCCGCGCCTCACAGGCACCACACATTGACCTCACGGGTCAAGAATCACAATGCAATTCGAGAATAGGACAACCATAGCATTTATTCGATCAAGGAAATCTAAGCCAATCACAAAGTCATAATCATCAAGAGGAATGAGTTCAATGGTTTCCTTACCGACCCACTCACCTAGCCGCACATCCACATTGCTTACGGTGCCTATGGTGGGGACCTCCTTACTGTTGATAATTTTAATGCCCACTGCCCCTACCTTGGTGTCTAGCCCCAGCATCTTTACTGTCTCGGTAGAGGTGAATAGGTCGCTTGCTCCTATGTCAACCAGCGCATTCAATTTCTTGCTCGTCACTGTTATGTCCGCAAACATCAGGCCCTTGCTGCGGCTCGCTTGTGCTGTTTCAGTGCCACTAGCATCATGGTGCCCAATCTCAAGGAATCCTGTCACTATTGTCCCTCGTCTTCCTCTTTTCAGGTGATGGTAGACAGCTTGGCCCTCTTAGGGCAGTCTCGAACCAAGTGTGGTCCGTTACATAGGAAACATTTCAAGGGCCTCTTACCCTTGTCTTCTGCACAGTTGCCTTGGTCAATACCCCACGTGTTGGCTTGCCCTCTGGTAATGCCCCTCGGTAGTGGCTTGGCATTGGCCTTCACCTTGGCCTTGCCTTTTCCCACGTCCTTCTCTGCATCCCCCTTACGAAACTCGTTTAATGACTCTGTCGTGGCCATAGCAGCAGTGATGTTTTAGACCCAAGGCGCTGAGGCTCTTGTCTCACCCACGGCTTCAGTCCATTGAGGAAGCAGAACAAGACCTCCCACTTGCCTAAGTCGCTGATCTGCAACATAAGTTAGGTGAACTCCCTCACATATTCCTGAACTCCCTCTTGCTGCGTTAGTCGCCTCAATTTGCTGCGCGCCTCATCTTGAGCGTACTTGAGATAAAATTACGCTTTCAACTCACACACAAAGTCCGCCCCACCATGCCTCTCGTCACACCTCTTGGGCCACCACAAACACGCCAAGTCAGTAAGATACATCGAGGCAGTATTGATTTTCTTACCATCATCAGCAATGTTGGTGGCCCGAAAGTATTGCTCCATCCCCCATAAAAAGTTGTCAATGTCTTGGGCACTCCGCTGGCCCTTGAACTCTTTCGGTTTGGGGATGTCCACCTTGCTAGTCGGCTGCATGGCCAACAATCTTCCACCAAAGAGTGCTTTGCACGTTTCGAGCTCACGCCTTAGCTCCCTTATCTCGAGTCTCAACTACTCGGCCTCAGCCTCTCACCTAGCATCACGTTGGGTTAGTGCCTCGAGGGTTTCATTGAGCGTGGCCTGTAGCTCTTCCCGTAGCTCGACCATTTGCTCTTCTCATCCATCCGTCAGAGCCTTGCCAGCCTCACAACGGTCAGCCAACTCTGCCACAAGCTCTTCTTGGTGGGTCAGCCTGGACTCTACCGCTGTGAGAAAGTCCCTCGAGATGGACTTCCTCTTCACCCTACCCGAACGTGTCTCCCTTGTATAGAGGGTGAAAGCAACACCCTTGGCTCCCACTCCAAACCTCATGTTTGCCATTACCGCTCTGATACCAAGTGTAACGGGGGTTTTCTCTTGACCCGTACGGCCTAGCCTTTGCCTTGCCTAAGGTCAGTTAAAAAGGCTACAGCCTTCTCAAGTTAGTAAGTTATGATCGATTTTGGTAAGCACAAGAGAGTTGAGAGAACAAAAAGAGAGCTTTTATTGATAATAATTCCAATACAAAAGTCATTAGTCTCAAATAAGGGGGCTCAAGGGGTTTATATAGCGTAGGACCCTTTAGAGCCATTACAAGACAGTTTCTAATAGCTAAAGGCTGTTTTGAACTCTGTTGGGCCCTCCTGATTTGCCCCTGGTCCTATTGCCAACGGTAGGCAACGGCTACCCCGTAAGTCTCGGGCTAGTCAATGTTTCTCGCGCATCAAGCAAACTGCCTAGGCAGTTCACACGCCCCAACTGCGCTTCAGTCTGCCTGCTATGTTGTGCGTCATTTTCCTACGCACTTGTGCACCCCGTTTGCATACTGGCTCGCTCACATTGCCTGTCTGTTGACCCACTCGCCCAGTCTGCTTGCTAGCTTGCGCGCTCATCCGCTCTCTAGTGCCGATGCCTCTAAGTCCCTCGACGTCAAATTGGGGTTCCAGCCCTCGTTGCTTACCCATCCTCGAGCTCGCTCGCCTACTCTCAAGCCTTAAACCCTTGCCATCAGGCTGTCCTGCCCTCCTCCACAAAAAAGGCATGACACAATGGCGTAATCACTCGAGTGAAGAGGTGACATGGGAAGCCAACGATGACATGTGAGCAAAGTACCCAAATCTATTCTACGAAGGTTAATATGTTATTAAAATTCAAGGACGAATTTTCATAAGAGGGAAAATGTAAAATCCCACCTTGAGTAAGAGGATAAGTTAAGAAATCCTTAGGTAAGCATAAAGATTACATATTTTGAATATCAAACTTAGTTTTAACCTTCAAAAAAATTCATTGATACTTTTGGTTGTCTGCCACTTTGGAAGCAAAAAAATTTCTAACTCAAAAATGTGTCAAAATATGTGATTTTTGTAAAATAATCTTTTAGAAATAAAAAATGACAGTAACAATTCCCTTGATTTTTATATGACTAAGAAATGATTTTTCCACAATTTTTGGAGTATGTTTGCTATGGAAAATGAGACCTGCAAAATTAATTTCAATCAAACCTTTTTTATTTTGTACTTGGAACCAAATTTATATTTTGATTCTTTCATATTTTGATTTTTTTTTATATTTTTATTGAATCCAAATTAGGGGGAGGGTGTTTGCTTATTTACATTAAAAATCTTAAATAAATGGAGACTAGAAAGGAACAAAAGTAGAGCAGGCTTTATAGGTAATCTGTTTCAGAAACTACATTCTATTTCAAATGTATCGATACATGTTCATAATGTATCAATACATATGGGCATGTATCGATACACATTCATCACATCATAATCAAGACCCATTCCACAAGACAAAGATCTCACTAACGTAATGTGGAAAGCCACATTGAGCTGGCTCATGCTCTTATACAATTTGTAACGACCTAAGTTAAAGCACTGGCTCAACAACTTTTCAAGCCTAAATCACATGGCCTACAAAAGTTCAAGTTCAAGTTGTTACTAGTAATTAACTTGGATCATTATACAAGTCTTAAAATTCACATTCATAATTGATGTAGGATGAGGTATCCCACCACCTCAACCAATGCATTAACCATCTAAATTGTTGTTTATATAATGTTATTATAATCTTGCAAATGCACGGATTGTGAAATAATATAGAGTGAGTATAGTATCATTCCTACGAGGAGGTTGTATCAAGTACCAAAATTAAGGTTTTCTATATTATTTAGAAAGTTCAACTTAATTTAAATAAGGTTAACCAATCAAAATCTAAATTAAAGACTATCAATCACTTAAACTTTAACCAATAATAATTGCAATTCTAGAACTTAGATTTCATCAATTGAATCCTTATGATTAACTTATGATTGATTGATTTAATTTATCTTTTTAAAATTAATGACTAGATCACGTAAAGTATATGATGTTCCCGTTCGAGATACAACAAATATATTTATATTAATCCTATATCTACTTTCGTGACCGCAAGCTTTAATATAAACCAATTAAGTTCTATGGTAATCTATGATTCGGTCATGTAGCGGCTTAGGCATGCATGAACCATACGATGCCATAAAGGAGTTTTTTTATTTCTAAAGGATACTTTCCCTAAGTCTAATGTCTTAATGAACTAATGATATGTTTCATCTTTCAATCCTTCACATAACACCTTCAACATGCATATACTTATCATTTATTCACAAGAATTAAACCTTAAAAAAATAGATTAATCTTAACAAGCATCAATTCAAATCAATCATCTAAAAGTAATCACAAGAAAACCAAAAGACTACATCTAAACCCAAGAATGAGAAATTTAGCTATTCATAGGATAAGAATCAAACACAATCTTTATCAAAATAAATCCAAAAGTCATCATCTTGACAAATAACAATATAAAAAAAATCTAGATTCAAATCTCGAATGAATGATTCAAATCTTGAATCCTTGATTTGAAATCTTCACACTCCAAGGGACGACTAGATGTCACAACTCAAATTTCGAGCCATGACCGGCGCATGGGCCCAATGGACGTAGCCCACTAAGCCCAAGCAAGCCTATTTATATAACCTGTCCATCATTCCATCATAAGTTATTAAAGTCACATTTCATAATTTCAATTCAAAGTAATTCTAACCATTGCCATCTCGTAGTGGCATTTTTTATCAAATATACATTCATTGTCTAAAACATATATCTTAACAATTTACATCGGGTTTGTCTATATACAATAAAAATGACTCTGGGCTTCCAGCGGAGTGACCAAGGTGAAGGTGCGGTTACGAAATGCCAAGATACCTACCAAGGATACGAATCTACGAGGACACCTAGACCTAGTTACTGGCTACCTCTTGATATGAAAACATGAAGTTGAAAATTGTGAGTATAAACCTATTGAGTGAACAAAGGAAGGGAACAAGCAAACGATAAGGAACGTTTAAAGAAATCATGATGCACTTATTTTAAAAACAATGCAATTTAGTTTGGTTCTTATTAAAACCCCTCATTAAACCGTTAATGAGTTAATCCCTTTATGATGAAATATCCATACATAACAAAGAATTTGAAGAATGAAAGCTTTAGTAATATTCAAATAAGTCAAATGAAACGACGGGTCCTCGCTGCAAGCTCAAATTGTCAATTGGCCGAGGGTTTCTTTGGTGGCCGAGGGTTTCTCACCAAACCCCTTCATTTCAAACTTAATTAATTAATTCCTTGATGTTGGAAGTCCATGCTCAACCATGATGTTAAAGAAATGGAAAATGTGGCAAAAACCAACAAGTTAGCATGCTGGACAGAAAGTTTCTCGCTGCAGCGAGATTCAGGAAGCCAAAATAGACAGTTTCTCGCTGCAACGAGGAGTTTCAGCAACTTTCTCACTGCAGCGAGAATCAAGCCAATGTAACCTTCCAAACTCGAGAGTTTTTCGCCGCAGCGAGAAACAGGACATCAACAACAAATTCTCATTCTCTCAAGGAAAGGCCATTTAGCTGCAAAGACAAAATCAACTTAAACATGCTTAAAATTTCTCAAGGTTTAACATGCAAGAATCACATGTATTACAACCATATACCATACTCATGAACTTTCTATAACACACACACACACACACACACACACACACACACACACACACACACACATATATATATATATATATATATATACACACACNTACACACACACACACACACACACACACACACACACACACACACACACATATATATATATATATATATATATACACACACACATCATCATGTATACCATCCCACCATCATCAGTTCATGTGCACTTCCCATTCGCACATAACTGGGTCATCATCAACTCATGTGCACTCCCACACGCACATAGCTGGGTCATCATTATCTCATAAAAAAAACCATCCAATGCATATTGTGATAACACATGAACCATTATATGGCACACTTTCACAAGATAGAAACATTCACCAAAGGCTTGTTCCCCAAGTAGATTTTTAAGGAAAAGTTGGATAAAATCATTCAAATGTTTTGTGCAAATACATTCATATTCCCAAAACAATTTTGAAATGTAAGTTCACTCACTAGTATTCGTTAAATCTTTACTCAACTCTAACTTCTTCTAATGGTCCAAATGGGGCAATGGGGCTTCTTTGGAACCTTGGTAGCTTAGTAAATTTGAAACTCTTTCCAATAATTTTCAAGCTATTTTAGAAACCCCCTCTTTCTCTCTGACCTAGCTAGTGAGAGAGAATATGGAAGTAAGACTTTTCAAGGGTTTTAAAGTGAGAGAGTGAAAGAGTACAATACAAAGGTTCTATGAAAGGGTACACAAAAGCATGAAAAGTGGAGCTAGCTTGAGAGAGTTATGGAAGCTTGAAGAGAACTCCCATGGAGGATGAAGAAACGCGAAAGGGAAGAAGGAAGAAGAAGAAGCTACTGGAGAATGAAGAAGCTGCTGAAAGAAAAGGATATTTATAGCTAGAGCTTATCCAATTTTCACTTAAATTACGAAAATGCCCTCAACAAGTTAGCTTGTTCTCTTTCAATCCTTTGTGCAATCTTTTTACTCTTTTTACACTGAAACAAAGTCTAGAAAGGTTTAGAAATACTCGGGTTCATGAAAACTTAAAACTTTTGACTCGAGATGAAAAATGACCATTTTGCCCCTACCTTGGAAATCATCATTATTTTTATTTTCTTCATCATTTACCCTTATTTTCATCATTCATTTATGCCTTAGGCCTACTTAGGCCTTAATATTGTTTGAAAGCATACTTCTAGGGGCTCACTAAGGAAATGACGAAATTACCCCTAGTCTTGGTTATCGCGTCTACACCGAGTTACAAGGCTATAGAGGTCGAGGTCTCACCCTAGAGCTCTCCCATTTCTTTTCACTTGAATTTCTCTTCTTTCCTTAAATTTGCCCCCCTCCCTTTTAGCTCTCCTAGGAACTACTCAAATAAATAGCCCAAGTTGTTTATTGCCACATGAACTTTATCCCAACTACGAGTTTTAAATTAATTTCACTTTTAACTTATGATAACTCATTCAGATAAACCTCCAGCTCAATTGAATTCCACCAAATCATGTTGCCAATATCCTCATCAATTTGAATTAAATCTAGAAAGTCATCCAATTAGAAGTCCATTGTTCCTTAATTCAATTCACACTATCCAGCAACTTATGATGAATTTTTCTCTTTCATCCCATTCGAAATGGGCTAAATGATAAACAGAAGAATTGTAGCCGTATTTCTTAGCTTTCCAATGCCTCTAAAATCACATCATTTGGACCTCTAGAGTTAAAGTTTTGTGTGAATTACCGAAAAAGGTCTACACACATGGCCTTTTCTACAAAAAAGGCCAAATGGCCGAAATTTCCTTTATTTACTTACCTATCAAGCTCAAATCAAAACAAAAGCTAGATCAACTCAAATTTAAGCTAAAAGGTATTAAAATAACTCCAAATCAACTAAATAATTAAAAAGTTAAGTAATTAAGCCCCATAAAATATATGCATATTATGCACACATCAAATACCCCCAAACTTGAATATTTGTTTGTCATCAATCAAAAGAAAGAATCAAATAACATAAAGAAACTAGCATCATAATTATTCTTCAAAATACCATTACAATGCTTAGACAACTTAAACTTCAACATTGTTCAAACATTAATCCTATAACTTAAAATATAGCAAAAATCAAATAAACAAAAACTAAGCATACTTATAATAATTACTTTCATGTCCATACATGCTTCCAAATACATTCATGTAGACCTTGTAACTAACATAATTGAATCATGAATCAACTAAACTTGCAATTACCTCTTTTCACTACTATAAACAAAAGTAGGAAATTAGACTTTTCTTTATTCTTATTTCATAACCTTATAATTATATTTCTTCCTTAAGCTATCACTTGCTTTTTTTACACGAATACTATCATTGGTGATGAAAGCACCTGGTTCCTCAATAAGTCATAAACTTAAAGTGTTTTGCATACTCATATTTCAAGCCACTATTTGACGTAAGAGTAAACATGGTGCTCATGAATACTTATAGTTACTAAGCAGCTCAAAACATTAGAGTAGATTACAACCATATGCATGAAAATTTTTGTGACCACTTATAATTATCCCATTTACTTAAACTTTTGTTTAGGACTAGCTTCAAGGGATAATGTCAATATTGAGATCACACTTTTCAATTATGCATAATCATAAAATCAACACAACTTCTTTAAAAAATATGCACTTCAATAATCATAAAAATCAAAGCATTCTTAATCTTTCCTAAACATCATGTAAGAACAATATTTACACCTAAATTTACTATGCATCATAACATACCTTGAAGTATAAACAATTTTAAAAAAAAAAAACAAGAATCAGCACTTATGCATATAAAAACTATAAAATAACCCATTCCCCCTCCCCCCCCCCCCCTCAACTTAAATTGAACATTCTCCTCAATGTAAAAAATAAAGTAAGAAAAGGATAAACAATATTTCCCTAGTATGCATAGCCACTTTATCCATGAATGCTCAATTCTTGGTTAAATGGCAATGGCACCAATTCATGCTTTTCAAACCTATACAATCAACAAAACAAGCTAAGGAGAAAAGTCATAACTACTTACTAAAACAAAAAAATAAAAACTAAATAAGATAAAACTATAACTAAATCTATAAAGGATATAGCCTGGGTTGCCTCCCAATAAGCACTTATTTATAGCCAATAGCTTGATTATGGCTAGGTCTTCATTGTTAAGGATTTGAAAGGGAATAAGTCACCGTTTTTCACAACTTCACCTATGGAAAAAGGCTTGAGGCATTGTCCATTAACCTTGAATACTTTAATAGCCTCACTACAAATCTCTATTGCACCATAAGGGTAGACTCTAACCACTTGAACGGACCCAACCATCTTGATTTGAGTTTGCTCAAAAAAAGCTTAAGCATGAATTAAAAAGTAACACTTATTGTCCAACCTCAAAATCTCTCTTATGAATATGCTTATCATGCCATTACTTAGTTATTTCCTTATAAATCTTAGCATTCTCATAAGCTTCCAAATAAAACTCTTCTAATTCACTTAATTAAAGCAACCTTTTCTCAACCACTACCTTCAAATCAAAATTTAATGCTTTGATAGCCTAATAAGCCTCATACTCCAATTTAACTGACAAATGATAAGAGTTCCCAAAGACAAGTCTATATGGAGACATACCTATAGGAGTCTTAAAAGCTATCCTATATGCCTAACATGTATCATCCAACTTATGTGCCTAATATTTTCTTAAGTTGCTAACCGTCCTTTCAAATATGTGCTTCAACTCCTAATTTGAAACTTTCGCTTGCCTATTAGTTTGGGGATGATATGAGGTTGTAAACTTGTATGTTACTCCATTTTCTTCAACAAAGCTTCAAATTAGCAATTACAAAAGAGATAACCTATATCTCTAATTATCACCCTTGGAACTCCAAACCTAGAAAAGATATATTATTTAACAAATTTTATCACCATTTTAGAATCATTAGTAGAGTTTGCAATAGCTTCTAGCCATTTAGATTCATAATCAATTAATAATAAAATATGTTCATTATTAAATTAAAAAAAAGGACCCATAAATTTGATTCCCCATAAATCAAACAACTCAACCTCAAGAATGTTATTCAAGGCCATTTCATGTTTCCTTGAAATATTACCAACTCTTTGACACCTATCACACATATTTACATATTGCTTAGCGTCTCGAAACATGGTTGGCCTATAAAATACCAATTGCAAAACCTTGGAAACCATCTTCAATGAACTAAAATGGCCACCATACTCTATAGAGTGGCAAAGATTTAAAATATCCTTCATCTCCTCTTGTGGTACACATCTCCTAATCATTCCATCTAAACAATGCTTGTAAAGTAATGGTTCTTCCCAAAAGTAATGGTTCACATCCTAAAGAAATTTCTTCCTTTGATGGTAATTAAAATCTTGAGGAATAATACCACTCACTAAGTAATTGACATATCTACATACCAAGGAATAGTAAGAGATAATGCTAATAGTTGCTCATCTATAAAACTCATTGATTGAAGTGTCATCTTCATCTCTAATTACTCCTTGTTCTAACTTTGACAAGTTATCTACTACCACATTCCCTATGCCCTTCTCATCTCAAATTTCAAGATCAAACTTTTGTAGCAACAACACCCACCAAATCAAACATGGCTTAACATCTTTCTTTGATGAAAAAAAAAAAACTTGATCATTGAGTGATCTTATAGACAATAACCTTAGAACCTGCAAGATAAGAACAAAACTTATCAAAAGGAAAAACAATAGCAAGCAATTCTTTTTCTGTTGTTTCATAATTCAATTATGCATTATTCAAAGTCTAGCTTGGATAATATATGACATGCATTTTCTTTCTTGTCCTTCATTTGACATAAAATAGCCCCCAAAGTGTAATCACTTGCATCGCACATCAACTCAAATGCAAACTCTAATCCAATGCTACTATAATTAGGGCAGAAATCAACTTTTTCTTCAACCTATTAAAAGCATCCAAACACTTTTTGTTAAAATCAAAAACAACATCCTTATTCAACAAATTACAAAAAGGTTTAGTAATTTTAGAGAAATCCTTAATAAATCATCAATAAAATTTGACATGATAATCGTCAATAAAATCCTCGTCTCCAATGGACCAAACAATGTGATAGGAACGTAAGGTTTTTCCATCTCATGGCTTCTAATAGAAGAAGAGTTAATAGCATTTGCCATCTTCAATGCAATGACGTCATCTTTCACGATCCTTTAGTTAGCAGAAACAAGGTCTTCTCTCACTTTCAAAACTTATTTAAAAGACAAAACACTCTGAAAATAAAGGAATTCAACTGTTACTTCAACCAAATTAGTGTAAAGCAAAGTACTATTCTTCAAGCATCTTTTTCGAGGAGGAAATATGGAATGCTATTCAGATGTGTGATGGGAACAAAGCCCCCAGTCCAAGCAGCATCAATCTCAAAATATTCAAAAGGCAATGGCTAATCTTCAAAGCTGAGATCATATCATTTATGAATGAGTTCTATGCCATAGGAAAATTCAACCCCAACATTGACTTCTTCTTCATTATATTGATCTTGAAGATCAACGGGCTTTCATTTATCTTCGACTTTCGACCTACAAGTCTAATAGGAATCACCTATAAAATCTTAGCAAAGGTTCTAACTAATAGATTGAAGTCAGTTATTGGCACTCTTATCAGAAAAAACCATTTCACATTTGTGTGAGGTAGACAAATTCTAAGCTTATCAATTCTCTTAAGAAAAGCAAGAAGCTTGGTTTTCTTTTCAAAGTTGACTTTGAGAAAGCATTCAGTAGTGTTGATTAGGGCTATGTGGATCTTATTATGGAGCTTATGGGGTTTGGTTCTAGGTGGAGAAAATAGATTATGTAGTGTATCTTTGTGGCCTCAATCTCTGTCTTGTTAAACGACATTCCCACGCCACAGTTCAAAACTCAAAAAAGCCTTCATCAAGGATGCCCCCTATCTCCCTTCCTCTTTAAAATCATTACAAAATCTCTGAGTATCTTTTTCCACAAGGTCAACAATGTGAGGATTTTTGAGGGGGTTAAGATCAAGAATTCACAACTGTCCATGTCCCACTTCTAGTTCGTCGATGACACCCTCCTATTTGTGGGCCCTAATCCAATCAGGTCATAAATATATCTAGAATTCTTAAAGTCTTCTAAGCTATCTTTGGTTTAAAGATTAACTTTTCTAAGGGCAGCATTGTTAGAATTGTTGTTAAACAATATCTCCTTGACCATTATGCTGCATTGGTGGGTTGCAAAACGGATAACCTACCCTTTAACTATCTAGGCCTTCCTTTAGAGGCAAATCCTTGATATTTGAGCACGTGGCAGCCAATCATTAACAAATTTAACACCCGACTCATAAATTGGAAGGGTTAATTTCTTTTGATGGGTGGCCACTAAACCCTTACTAATTTTGTCTTGTCAAGCCTTCACTTGTACTATGTATCTTTTCTTACAGCTTTCGATGACAGTTAATAGAAATTAGAAAGCATCTAAATGAACTTTCTATGGTTTAGGAGCTCAAAAAAGAAAAAGATCCATTATATTAATTGGCACTCAATTTGTAACCTTAAGGACCAAGGAAGTCTTGAAATCATCGATCTTGGCATAAAAACCCAAGCTCTCTTCACCAAATGGCTATGGCGATATGCTAATGAACCCAACAACTTATGCCGAAAGGTTGTCTCAACCAAGAACAGGTTCGATTCATGCTCTATGATGCCTTTTGAAAAATCCTTTGATCCCTCTCTCTTTTGGAAACACATCACTAAACCCTTGAGATCCTCTTGCAAATTTCATGATCTGGTTTCTAATTGGTTTAGATACTCTTTTGGCAATGGTTCAAAAATCTCCCTTTGGAATGATATTTAGATAGAGAACATTCATCTTGCTAGTCTTTTCCTAAGAATCTTTAGGTTAGTAGCCAACAAAAAAGCCACTACAGTTGACTGAGGACGATAGTCTAACGAATAATGGATATGGGACATTAAATTAAGAAAACAATTGCTAAGTTGGCAAACAAACCAATGAACTGACTTCAAAATCATTTTTCAAAGTGCTCATTTGCACCCAACTGATCAAGATTCGATTATATGGAAACTAACCACAAGTGGAGTCTATTTAGCTCATTCTTTTTGCAGCGCATACTTTGATTCCCAAAACAGACCAAATAACTACTAGAAGCTCCTATGGAATATATTAGCCCCCCCAAGGTTGAAACCTTTTGTTTACAAGTTCTTCACTGGAAATTAGCAGCCAAGGCAAATTAGATGGACAAAGGAATCATTAGTAACGAGGCAATGGTCTGTACATTTTGTAAGTCTTTCCTTGAAACTCCTTTTTATCTTTTCTTTGATTGTGCAACAGCTTGAGAAACTTGGGCTACATGTTGTAGCAAATGGCATATGTCAGTTAAAATCCTACTACGCAAGTTTACGTATCAAATAGATAGTATATTAGCAAGTAGGGTATCGATCCCACAGGGAATTGATCTAAAAACTTTACAAGTACTAAATTAGAACAATTTATTTATCCAAATAATCAAAATTAAATAATTAATTAAAACTAAAATTAACTAAAATTAAAACCAACAATAAAATCAAAATAATAACTTGAGAAAATATCCAATCAATAAACCTAACATTACAATATCCCTCACACTTTATCTAAATCTTTATCTCTCTTCCTTAACTTATTTGAATGGGTTGAATTGCTAACCTAAAGTCCCCTAAATTATTTATAAGGATCTCCTGACTCAACTTAGAAAAATATCTATTTTAACTAAAACACTATATCCCTATGTGATTTGAAATTAAAACAGACTCATTAAGTTCAGGCTCTAATCTGGCTACATATAGCCTATAGTTATATCCTTATCCTATACGCAAATCAATTAATTTGATCACATGCTATCCCAATTTTAGTTTTCTCTAAACTCCTTTTTCCAAGTTTGTTTAGGTTCCTAGATCAATTTAATTGGTGGCCAAGCAATTAAAAGCATTAAGAACAAATTGGAATAAACAATTCAAATCCCATTAAAAATAAGTAAGAAAAAGATTAAAAACTTAGACTACATGTGAGTTCAATTGCAATCCTAGAAAAAGAAAATTAGCTACTCTTAATTGCAAAATAAAATAACATTGTATAAAATTCAACCATTGAAAGTATCAAGAAAGATAAAAACTAAGGAAGAAAACAAAACAATATTTTTCGCCTTGATCTCCAAGTTTCAGCCTCAACTTGTAACTTCTTGAGTCTCTCAAAAGTTCTCTACCCTAATGTTGTTAAACATATCTTACTTATACTAATAGACTTAACCTAAATTTCCTTCAGCTGACCTAGGGCTTAATTGGGCTTAAAAGTGTAATGAAAGGCCCAAAAATCAATTATCAGTCTTTACAAATTTCCATTCCCGGCATAGTACGTCCAGCCATTTTCCAACGCGATTTTCTCTATCTTCAAAGTAGAACTAGGCAAAGTAATCTCATAAAAATTGTAGCTCTGTCTCTTAGCTTTCCACTGGTTGAAGAATCGCATCATTTGGAGTTTTGTAACTCAAGATATGGCCAAAATACCGAAGTATATGCAAGCAGATTTTGGGTCTGTCTACACCTTACTTTCCAAAATTAAGCCCAATCACCTTTAATCCTACAAAAGAAATAAAAACCAATAAATAACAACCAAATTAACAAGAAAAACATAAAATTAAAATAACTAACTTAAAATACCCTAATTATAAAAACTACTAAAAATAAATAAAATAACAATTGAAAATTGAGGACTTAGCTAATATTTAATAACAAAATTGGAGTAAAATAATTTTATAAAATAGAATTATCAGAATATTAAATGGGTTGCTCCAGGTAGTCCCATTTCTTTCTTCACTACATGGATGTTATATCCTTACCCACCTCAAAAAAGGGACTCTTGGAAAACGCTATTCTTTGTTTCTTTGTGGACCATTTGTGTAATACTCCGTACTTTGATATGGTGACTAATAAAGGTTATTGGATGTCAATTAAGGCATAATAAGGTATTTTGGGTACCAAAGAGATAAGAGAAAATTTTTAAAATAAAATAATATTATATTAATAAAATGATATTAAAATATTAATATTTATTCAATGTCAAAATTTTTCATGAAGAAGGAGTATATGGTTAATCTAAGTGGGGGAGAAGAAGAATGAGAAAATTTCGGAGAAAAATGACGTTAATGGGGACGCGTGTCTTTATTAAGTAAAGATAGCACGGGTAAATAAATATTTTAAATATTATCGGGATACCGTGTCGGAATACAAACTTTATACTTCATTTGTACATGTGTAGAAGAAGGTAATAGAAGGAAATTCGAGTTTAAGAAATGTTGGAAGGAACCAATTGTAAAAGATGGAAGTTGAAGGAGTCACATGGTAAATAAGGAAAAGTTTAAGGACTCATTTGCAATTTTGATATTTGAAGTTAAAAAGGAGAATTTTCTAATTAAGGAAGGCTAGGTTATGAGTAATATGAGATGTACATGTAGGTTGAATGGGACAAGAAATGAATAAATAAACCATAAAGTAAAAATGTGAGTGGTGGGTGGAAGGTGATAAAGTCTTTTGTCATGTGATTTTAGTACATAAAATAAGTGGAGAAAATAAGTCAAAAGTCATGAATTCATGGACAAGCCGTCCATGACAAAGAAAATGAAGAGAAAAGATGAGAAAATAGTGAAATGGGGAAGAAAAGTCAAGTAAGGTGGTGGTAAAGGTTCCAAGCAATTGTTGACTTGCATTTTAACCACATGGTCGGTCAAAGAAGAAAACAAAAGAAGAAGGAATGATGGTATGGGCAATCACATGTAAAACAATAAGGAAAAATAAATAATAATAATAATAATAAAAGACCAACATGGGCAGCCGCCCATGTGGTCAATTAAAGAATAAATACATTTTTTTTTGTGGTAGGGGCCGGCCAAGTTGGTAAGAAAGAATGAGATAAAGATGAAAGATAGAAAAGATAAGAAAGAAGAAAAAAAAAGAGTCAAAGTCGGTTAAGTGAAGAAGGAAACAAGGAAAAAGAGAAGTTGGTGTGTGAGAGAGAGCAAAGGGGAAAGCCGTCGACCAAGGGAGAAAAAGAAGGCTGGAAGAGAGCATAAAAATGGCAGCTGCCTCCACTTAGAGGAGTGAAGAGAGAGGCCTTGTGCTACAAATTTTTAAGAGGAAATAAGAAGAGTTTTGCTACAAATTTTGAGAGGAAATAGAAAGAGTTTTGCTGCAAATTTGAAAGAGAAAATAAGAGCTGGTGCTATTGGGTTTGTAAGGGAGTAAAAAAAAGCTTGAGCTATCGGCTTGTGAATGTAAGAAAAGAAAAAGAAAGAGAAGAAAGGTGCTGTCGACCGACGAAAAAGAGGAAAAGAAGAAAAAGAGAAAGAAACAAAAAAAAGAAGAAAAAAAAGAAAAAAGAAGAGTGTGGGTATAGCCCAATAAGAAAAGAATGGGCATGGCTCAATAGGAAGAAATGGGAAGAGCCCATGGAAAGGGCCCAATAGCAACAAAGAAAGAAATGTCCAAAAGAGAATAAAGGCGGAGACTTGGGCTTGGGCTAACCTAGCCCAAATAGGTAAAAACTTCCTTGATTTTTTAGGCTTGTTATAAAGTTGGATTATTTAGGGCTAGCCCACTTGTTTAGTTAAAATTTGGTTATTAGTGGTATGAATTAAATTTAAATTACTTTAATACAATATTTAAAAATTGTATTAGGATGTGTCATAGGACTAAAGTAAAGAAGAAAATATGAAATTGATGAATAGTGCTCAAGTGAAGTTAAGAAATTTTAAATGATTCGTTGTGAAGAATTATTGTTGTCGAAGGAATTTATTAGCATAATTTAGTTGAAAGTGTTAAGTTGAGTGGTATAATATTTGGAAGAAATAAGGAGAAATAATGTGGATTGAAATTGGAAAATAATTGGATAGATTTGAAATGACTGTGGTTACCGTAAATATAATTAATACTGTGGAAATATAATATGGATTTGGGCCGAAATTATTTAGAAATGTTGAAGTAGGCACGTGACATCATGAATAAGTTGTCGAAGATATAAAATAAGGAATTACGTAAGCAACTGATATAAGTAATTTCAGTAAAAATGTATTAAGATATGAGTTAATTGAAGATGGTTTCATGGTAGAATGAAAAATATAAATTTGAGTAAGGATTAATTGGTTGAAGTGCTGCCCGTACACATATGTAATTAAATATATTGAGTTTGTATTATTGCTAGGAAGTGCAAAGATAAGGTTAGAGTACTGTGGTGGCGTGCCAGAGTAAATAACGAGTGACAGGCCAGTGAAAATAGTTAGAGACACCTCCGAACAAATAGTAACTTAATATCTCGTTGTTGCCAGGTGAGTGAACTTGCATTAAAATGTTTTGGGAGATACACATTTATGTTTGATTGAATTCTCTAAAACATTTTATCGGTTTTTCTTCAAAAACTTGCATGGGAACAAGCCCTTATGAAATGTTTTTATGTTATGAAATGGATAATGTGATGAATTCATATGTTTATGTATAATGTTGATATATATATACTATGTCATGAATGGGACCATTGTATAACAAATGCAACCGTGCATGTGCGGGGTGAGTGTGCACTTGCCGATGATGACGGTGGTGAGGGAGATGGATGGTGATACTGTCCGGCTAAGTGCACGATGTGGTGGGATGCACATGAGCTGGGTGAGGTGAGATGTCCGGCTATGTGCACGATGTGATGGGATGCACATGAGCTGAGAGAGATGGGATGTCTGGCTATGTGCACGATGTGGTGGGATGCACATGAGCTGGGTGAAATGGGATGTCCGGCTATGTGCACAATGTGGTGGGATGCACATGAGCTAGATGAGATGTGGTGATATACTAGTTGATATATGCTTAAGTATATGTATATGCAATAGAAAGATTATGATTATAATATGTGATTATATGGCATGATGAATCTTGAAAATTTCCCACTTACTTGTGAATTGATTTTATTGCAGCAAGAAACATTCTGTTTATACTGCCTTGCTTGGATGATTGCTGAAAATTTCCTCTCTTTCCAATTTCATGCTGAATATGGTTCCTTCATCATTAAATGATTTAATAACCAGGGGTTACATGGAGGGATTTTAATAAGAACTTGAACAAACTTGCATTATTTTCAAAGATGTGTATCATGATTTCTAAACCTTCCTTAACGTTGCTTGTTCCCTTCCTATGTTCACTCACTAAGTTTATACTCACGTTTTCAAAATTCATGTTTTAAGTTTCCGAAGTCAAAAGTGGTTGGATCTTAGGACGAGGTGTTCCTCCCTATCCATTGCTCGGTAGGTTTACCATGACATTAAATGTTAGCAACCTTGTCCGGAGTCACTTCGCTGACGGTCAAGTTCTAATTAAGTGTATATGAATACTTATTGTGAAATGATGAGATTCATTTGTCAAACTATATATGTGTATTATGGGTGATGATGCCATTCTGAATGCATAGTTTGGGTTTATGATATGTTTTCAAAGGAACTATATTTGAACGTTACAGATTTTGAATTTTAAATGAGTATGGATTAATGTATAAGATCATGTAAGTAGGCTTACTTGGGCTTAGTGGGCTAAGTCCATTGGGCCCTTGAGCCGGTAATGGCTTAAAAATTGAGCTGTGACAAACTTGGTATCAGAGCCCTAGGTTTAGATGAGTTCTAGGGATTCCTGTGTGGTTAGCGGAGTTGTTGGAGTCTGTGTCAAGTCTTGTCCTTGGATTGTGGGTGCACAACGTAAGTCAAGGACAAGAGGCTGCATGGGCCCCTACTTCATTAGAAACCTACCTATTCTTATGATGTCTAGAAGGATGAGTAATTAATACTGATTGCGTATAGGTGGAGGTGTGCCGGTTGCCCACGCCATGTCTAGAAGAGACAGTAGTGCCGATGCCCCTCATAGATCTAGCCAGGGATCATTAAATTCCACTACCAGGGGCCAATGACGCCCTGATCTAGGTAATCCGAAGGTGACCTGTCCCGAATTCCTATTAACTGGATTCCCCCGAAATTAGAAGAGTGGTTTCGTGATAAGGAAAGCCTTGAGAGTAGCGAGAGTCTTGAAAGTGAGGATAGCTCTAACATTCAGGAAGCTGTAAGAAATTTCCTTTTGAAAAGATCTGAGGAATGGCATAAGGAAAAGACGAAAGAGGCAATTGCAAAGGGGAATATTCATCCCAAGAAAGTATCTGTTGTCCGACACTTTCCTCATAGTTGTGGAATAGGTGCTGCGCTTGTGAGTAGTAAGGAATACAGGAGGATACAGCAAGCTTGGGTTGAAGATAAAATGAGAAAATCTCAAGAGAAAGAGGAAGACAGGGAAAAGGATCCGTCGATGTGCTCGGATCAAGGCGACAAGGATCCTAAAGACACTTAATACTTTCGTTGAAGTTTGTATCACTCTAAATCTAAGCAGATGCGGTGTTAAGGAAATAGTAGTAGGTATTTGTACAAAGGAGTTAAGAGTTGGTTTTTATTTTGTATGACTCGAACAGATTATAAAGTAGCTGTTTAAATGACTGAATGTGTATGGAATCTTTTGGTATGACAGAGGTAAACTAGAAATATAATTATCAAGGAAGGATATTCACTTTAGTGGCATGGTTGGTCGCCTTAAATGATTATTAAGGACCAATGTAGAAAGTCACTAATGGTACAAACAACAACGAGACCTGATGAATGATTACCAATTAATCATAGAAAGGTGAAATTGAAATCCCAATTGTAGTTACAATTCGGAAGGATATGGGTGAAATCAATGAGGATATAGGTGACACTTAGAAATGATGATGTGATTAAGTCAAGGATTGTAAAATTTAAGTATGGAAGGAATTACAAAATTATGCCATGGCATTATAAATGCTAATTTGGCACAAATATGGACTAAGGGAGGCAAATTATGGAACTTGGAAAAAGGTGAATCCTTGATTTAATAAAGATTGTGAGTGTAGAGCGTGGAGAAAGATGAACTATTTTCATGGCCATTTGTACTGAAAGTCAACAAAACTATTTGAGTTACAAGATAAGAAACACAATGAATCGTGAAGTATTAGGATGAATAATATGTTGACCAAAGTCAATTCCAAAGAAATAAAGGAGACAAGAGATTAAGCCTTGTTAAAGGCTAAGGAAAAGGTGAGTGAAGAGTTAGATGAATATATGAGAGATGGGTAAGGGATGTCAATACCAAATGATGAAAGTGTGAATGAAGGATTACAAGGGTGGTATAGAAAACGAGTTTATATAGAATGCCGTTGTGAGAATTTGCAATTCTTGTCTTGACTCAATTAAATGAAAAGGGGTAGTAACAACACAAAGCCAATTGTGTGGCACACTAGAAACCTATGAAGATGAATTGGGAATTGAATGGATGAGTATGTATTTATATGTCCTTAACAATAAGTGCATGTCTATAGAACAATATGTTCGAGATGTTAAGGAGCAAATAAGAGACTAATTATTTTAGGAATACACAAACATCTTTGAGAATAAATTTCTAATCATACACGGCAAGTATAAAATGTGGAATTTTTTAAATTTGCTGAGGAGCCTAATGGCTAAGTCATGGGTTAAGTGATCACATGCGGTGAGACATAAGTTTAAGATAGGTATCCCTAAGAAAATACTTAAGAGGAGTTCTACTATGGATCTTGTGAAAGTAAGCATTAAGTTATGTGGTTATAAAGAAGAAGCCGTAAACTGAAGGTGATATTTGTATTGACATTGAAAAGTACTTGAGGCATGCACGATTCAAATCAGTCTAAGTTTTAAGTGACTCATTAAGGTCAAAATGCAACAAGGATATAATATATATATATATATGTTAGAGGTATGAAGAATAATTAAGAAATAAGGATGACTTTTAGGGATGGTGGCATGGCATAAGATGCAATGATCAAGTAAAAGATAAATCCTTGAAGGATCAATGAGATTATAAAGCATATACGGATACTGGATTGCAATTTAATGAAAATGACATTTAGCAAGTGAGATGTAATTAATGACATTGTGAGGCAAGGATATATAGTATGATAAAACTCGAGCATATAGTTGGAAATGATATAAACGATATGAAGTTATGCATAGGCATAACAAGAATGCTGACATACACTATGAGTATTATTATATTGAATCTCGGATAGGGATGGGGATAAAAATAAAAAAAGAAATGTAGTCCAAGGCACGCGAACACATGAATCCTTATGCATAACGAGGGATGTTGACAATTGGAAAATGCACGTACATACGTATATGTGAAATTGATGACTTAACCATGTGAGGTGAAAAATTGTTCTCAGTAATTTGAGATTTGAACTTCATGTATTTGATGAGTTGTATAGATGGTACAACGGCAAGAAGTTCCATTAGAAGTTGAACTATGACGATATAAGAAATTTTGGGAAAAATAGTAAGAGAAATGAGATTGAAGAAATGTAATCCACGGCGTAGGAATAATTGAAGTATGTGGCGTAAATGCAAAATAAACCTGAAGCATGTGGGAATAATTGAAAGCATTAACTTTTCTCAACGTTGAGACTATGTACAGAAATGAATATGGCATGTTTGTAATGTTGTAGGCCACATAATAATGTATAGGAATAAAATGAATGAATCAATGTTGAGAAGTTTGGCAAGGAGCGAAATAATACGATGGTGATTAGGTATACATAAGTAAGTATAATATGTGATCAAAAACGGTATGATTGAGAGGGAGTTATGGTTCAAATTTAATGATAGTGATAGAGGCATGTTTGGAGTCTCAATATAAGAGATTATGATTGTGAAGGGTACTGCTGATCTGATTCTAAAAGATAATTATAGACATAAGTGAGGTATTCAAATTGAATTGGAGGTGAACAAGGTGAATAAATGGAATGTTCCTATAATGGGGGAAAAGGAATAAGATCATAGAGTGAGATTGATAACTCGACGTCGACGTGAATTCGAGGACGAATTCTATTTAAGTGGGGGAGACTGTAATACTCCGTACTTTGATATGGTGACTAATAAAGCTTATTGGATGCCAATTAAGGCATAATAAAATATTTTTGGTACCAAGGAGACAAGAGGAAATTTTTTGAATAAAATAATATTTTATTAATAAAATAATATTAAAATATTAATATTTTATTCAGTGTCGAAATTTTTTATGAAGGAGTATATGGTCAATCTAAATGGGGAGAAGAAGAATGAGAAAATTTTGGAGAAAAATGACGTTAATGGGGCCACGTGTCTTTATTAAGTAAAGATAGTACGAGTAAATAAATATTTTAAATATTATCGAGACACTGCGTTGGAGTACAAACTTTATACTTCGTTTGTACATGTGTAGAAGAAGGTAATAGAAGGAAATTCGAGTTTAAGAAATGTTGGAAGGAACCAATTGTAAAAGATGGAAGTTAGAGGAGTTACATGGTAAATAAGGAAAAGTTTAAAGACTCATTTGTAATTTTGATATTTGAAGTTAAAAAGGAGAATTTTCTAATTAAGGAAGGCTAGATTTTGAGTAATATGAGATGTACATGTAGGTTGAATGGGACAATAAATGAATAAATAAACCATAAAGTAAAAATAATATAAAGAGTAAAAATGTGAGTGGTGGGTGGAAGGTGATAAAGTCTTTGTCATGTGATTTAGTGCATAAAATAAGTGGAGAAAATAAGTCAAAAGTCATGAATTCATGGATAAGCCGTCCATGACAAAGAAAATGAAGAGAAAAGATGAGAAAATAGTGAAATGGGGAAGAAAAGTCAAGTAAGCTGGCGGTAAAGGTTCCAAGAAATTGTTGACTTGCATTTTAACCACATGGCCGGTCAAAGAAGACAATAAAAGAAGAATGAATGATTGTATGGGCAGTCACATGTAAAACAATAAGGAAAAATAAATAATAATAATAATAATAATAAAAGAGAGAAAAACCAACATGGGCAATCGCCCATATGGTCAATTAAAAAATCAATACATATTTTTTTTGGTGGTAGGGGCCGGCCAAGTTGGTAAGAAAGAATGAGATAAAGATGAAAGATAGAAAAGATAAGAAAGAAGAAAAAAAAAAAGAAACAGTCAAAGCTGGTTAAGTGAAAAAGCAAAAAAGGAAAAAAAAAGTCGGTGTGAGAGAGAGAGAGCAAAGGGGAAAGTCGTCGGCCAAGGGAGAAAGAGAGGGCTGGAAGAGAGCAGAAAAATGGCAACTGTCGCCGCTTAAAGGAGTGAAGAGAGAGGCCATGTGCTGTAAATTTTTAAAAGGAAATAGGAAGAGTTTTGCTACAAATTTTGAGAGGAAATAGAAAGAGTTTTGTTGCAAATTTGAAAGAGAAAACAAGAGCTGGTGCTGTTGGGTTTGTGAAGGAGTAAACAAAAGCTTGAGTTACCGGCTTGTGAGTGTAAGAAAGGAAAAAAAAAGAGAAGAAAGGTGCTGCCGACCGGTGGGAGAGAAAAAAAGAAAAAAAAGAAAAAAACAAAAAAAAAGAAGAAAAAAAGAGAGTGGGTATAGCCCTATAAGAAAAGAATGGGCATGGCCCAATAGGAATGTCACAGCCTAATTTTCGGGCCATGACCGGCGCAAGGGCCTAATGGACTCGACCCACTAAGCCCAAGCAAGCCTACTTACATGATCTTATACATTGATCCATACTCATTTAAAATTCAAAATCTGTAACATTCAAATATAGTTCCTTCGAAAACAATTCATAAACCCCAACTATGCATTTAGAATGGCATCATCAACCATAATACACATAAATAGTTTGACAAATGAATCTCATCATTTCACAACAAGTATTCATATACACTTAATTAGAACTTGACCGTCAACGAAGTGACTCCGGACAAAGTTGCTAACATTTAATGTCATGGTAAACCTATCGAGCAATGGATAGGGAGGAACACCTCGTCCTAGGATCCAACCACCTTTGCCTTAGGAAACTTAAAACATGAATTTTGAAAACATGAGTACAAACTCAGTGAGTGAACATAGAAAGGGAACAAGCAATGTTAAGGAAAGTTTAGAAATCATGATGCACATCTTTGAAAACAATGCAACTTAGTTCAAGTTCTTATTAAAATCCCTCCATTTAACCCCTGGTTATTAAATCATTTAATGATGAAGGAACCATATTCAGCATGAAATTGGAAAGAGAGGAAATTTTCAGCAATCATCCAAGCAAGGCAGTATAAACAGAATGTTTCTTGCTGCAATAAAATCAATTCACAAGTAAGTGGGAAATTTTCAAGATTCATCATGTCGTATAATCACATATTATAATTATAATCTTTCTATTGCATATACATATACTTAAGCATATATCAACTGGTACATCACCACATCTCATTCAGCTCATGTGCATCCACGACATCATGCACATAGCTGGACATCCCATCCCACCCAACTCATGTGCATCCCACCACATCGTGCACATAGCCGAACATCCCATCTCTCCCAGCTCATGTGCATCCCACCACATCGTGCACATAGCCGGACATCCCACCTCATCTAGCTCATGTGCATCCCACCACATCGTGCACTTAGCCGGACAATATCACCATCCATCTCCCTCACCACCGTCATCACCGACAAGTGCACACTCACCCCGCACATGCACGGTTGCATTTGTCACACAATGGCACCATTTATGACATAGTATATATATATCAACATTATACATAAACATATGAATTCATCACATTATCCATTTCATAACATAAAAACATTTCATAAGGGCTTGTTCCCGTGCAAGTTTTTGAAGAAAAACCAAAAAAACGTTTTAGAGGATTCAATCAAACATAAATGTGTATCTTTCAAAATATTTTAATGCAAGTTCACTCACTTGGCAACAACGAGATATTAAGTCGTTATTTGTTCGGAGGTATCTCTAACTATTTTCACTGGCTGGTCGCTCGTTATTTACTCCGACACACCACCACAGTACTCTAACCTTATCTTTGCACTTCCTAGCAATAAGAAGAACTCAATATATATAATTACATATGTATACGAGCAGCACTTCAATCAATTAATCCTTACTCAAATTTATATTTTTCATCCTACCATGAAACCATCTTCAATTAACTAACATCTTAATACATTTTTACTTAAATTACTTATATCAGTTGTTTACGTAATTCCTTATTTTATATCTCCGACAACTTATTCATGATGTCACGTGCCTACTTCAACCTTTCTAAATAATTTCGACCCAAATCCATCTTATATTTTCATAGTATTAACTATATTTACGGCAACCACAGTCATTTCAAATCTATCCAATTATTTTTCAATTTCAATCCACATTGTTTCTCCTTATTTCTTCCAAATATTATACCATTCAACTAAACACTTTCAACTAAATTATGCCAATAAATTCCTTCGACAACAATAATTCTTCACAACGAATCATTTAAAATTTCTTAACTTTACTTGAGCACTATTCATCAATTTCATATTTTCTTCTTTACTTTAGTCCTATGACACATCCTAATACAATTTTCAAATATTGTATTAAAGTAATTTAAATTTAATTCATACCACTAATAACCAAAATTTAACTAAACAAGTGGGCTAGCCCCAAATAATCCAACTTTATAACAAGCCCAATAAAAGCAAGGAAGTTTTTACCTATTTGGGCTAGGTTAGCCCAAGCCCAAGTCTCCACCTTTATTCTCTTTTGGACATTTCTTTCTTTGTTGCTATTGGGCCCTTTCCATGGGCTTTTCCCATTTCTTCCTATTGGGCCATGCCCATTCTTTTCTTATTGGGCTATACCCACTCTCTTTTTTTCTTCTTTTTTCTTTTTTTTTTGTTTCTTTCTCTCTTTCTTCTTCTCCTCTCTCCCGTCGGTCGACGGCACCTTTCTTCTCTTTCTTTTTCCTTTCTTACACTCACAAGCTTGTAGCTTAAGCTTTTGTTTACTCCCTCACAAACCTAACAGCACTAGCTCTTGTTTTCTCTTTCAAATTTACAGCAAAACTCTTTCTATTTCCTTTCAAAATTTACAGCAAAACTCTTCCTATTTCCTCTTAAAAATTTACAGCCAAACACTTCCTATTTCCTTCTAAAAATTGTGCTGAACAAGGTCTCTCTTCACTCCTCTAAGCAGCGGCAGCTGCCATTTTTCTACTCTCTTCTAGCCCTCTCTTTCTCCCTTGGCCGACGGTTTTCCCCTTTGCTCTCTCTCTCTCACACCGACTTCTCTTTTCCTTTTTTTCTTCTTCACTTAACCGACTTTGCTTCTTTCTTTTTTTTTTCTTCTTTCTTATCTTTTCTATCTTTCATCTTTATCTCATTCTTTCTTACCAACTTGGCCGGCCCCTACCACCAAAAAAAATATGTATTGATTCATTAATTGACCACATGGGCGGCTACCCATGTTGGTCTTTTTCTCTTTTTTTTTATTATTTACTTTTCCTTATTGTTTTACATGTGACTGCCCATACCATCATTCCTTCTTCTTTTATTGTCTTCTTTGACCAACCATGTGGTTAAAATGCAAGTCAACAATTGCTTGGAACCTTTATCGCCACCTTACTTGACTTTTCTTCCCCATTTCACTATTTTCTCATTTTTTTTCTCTTCATTTTTTTTCTCATGGACAGCTTGTCCATGAATTCATGACTTTTGACTTATTTTCTCCACTTTTTTTATGCATTAAAATCACATGACAAAGACTTTATCACCTTCCACCCACCACTCACATTTTTACTCTTTCTATTATTTTTACTTTATGGTTTATTTATTCATTTCTTGTCCCATTCAACCTACATGTTGTCACGACCCAAATTCCAGGCCATGACCGGCACATGGGCCCAATGGACGTAGTCCACTAAGCTTAAGCAAGCCTATTAATCTGACATGTTCATCATTCCATCATAACTGCTAAGTCACGTTTCATAACTTATGATCAAAATAATATTAAACATTGCCACCTCATACTAGCATACCAAACAAGTGTCTATACATTGTCTACAACATGTATCTTAATAATTTACATTAGGTTTGTCTATACACAAGAAAAGAATACTTGACTTCCAACGGAGAGACTCGGATGAATGTACAGCTACTGAATGCCGAGACACCTACCAAGGGTTGAATATACGAAGACACTTCGACCTAGTTACCAGCTGCCTCGTGATCTGAAAACATGAAGTTGAAAACAGTGAGTATAAACCTAGTGAGTGAACAAGAAGGGAACAAGCATACCATAAGGAATGTTTAACGAAATCATAATGCATTCATTTTTCAAAACAATGCAATTTATTTGAGTTCTTATTAAACCCCTCATGTAAACCCCCCATGAGAAAAAAAGTCACTTATTGAAAAGCGTCCATGCTCAACAAAGGATTTGGAGAGTGAAAACTTTAATAGCATTCATGCGAATCAAGTCAAATAAACGACGGGTCCTCGTTGCAGCGAGAATGAATTTTTGCTGTAGCAACACTTGACTTAAATTATCATCTAGCCGAGGGTTTCTTAACTGGCCAAGGGTTTCTCACCAAACCTCCTCATTTTAAACTTAATTCATTTATTCCTTAATGTTGGAAATCCATGCTCAACTATGGTACCAAAGAAATGAAAAATAGGGTAGCAACCGAACCAAATGGGGAGAAAAACAAAAAAATTTTTGCTACAGCCAGATTCAATCTCGCTGCAGCGAAATTTTGGGTTTTAAAACAGAAAGTTTCTCGCTGCAACGAGAAGCCACAGTACCTTTCTCACTGCAGAGAGAATGGATTCTTGCTGCAGCAAGTTTTCGGCCAGCCAACCCCTTCAAAACCCGAGAGTTTCTCGCTGTAACGAGAATCAGAACATCAAGAAAAAAGTTTCCTTTTTCCCTTAAATCAATGCTATCCTGCTAAAATAACAAAAGCAACATGTAACACATACAAACTCCCAAATTTCAACAATTCAAATGCTCACATTTTTGCATTACAACCATATACCATATATGTATATATATATATATATATA
>NC_030854.1:21634409-21643995 GCF_000208745.1 Theobroma cacao | reverse complement strand
TATATATATATATATATATATATATATATATATATATATATATATCACTCATCATGTACACCCTCCCATCATCATCATCTCATATGCAATGGCATATGCGCACTCCCACTCGCACATAGTCAAGTTAGCAATGGCTTATGTGCACTCCCACTTGCACATAGCTGAGTCAGCAACGGCTTATATGCACTCCCACTTGCACATAGCCTGGTCAATATCAATACAGAACATTATTTGTATATATATATCAACATAGTGTAGTAGTTCAACCATCCATAACAGCCACATGTCACAACATAAAATCAATTTATCAAAAGCTTGTTCCCAAAGCACTCATTTTTAAAGAAAGTTGAATAAAATCATTCAAGTATATAGTGCAAATAAGTTTACATTCCCAAAACAATTTTTGAAATGCACGTCCACTCATTGGTGTTTATTGAGCCTTTAACCGACTCTAACTTCCCTAATGGTCCAATTGGGACGGTGTGGCTTCGTTGGAACCTATGATCACATTAACATCACAATTATGTTAATTCACATACTTATAGAGTCCAAAAACTTTCTCTTTGCTTACTTCAAATGGCCATTAAATTTCTATCCATTTTCACTATCCTATCATTCCAAAGTGAATTAGCAATCTCAACTACAAAATATTCACAAATCAAATCTCTAGTCATTCTCAACACTAAAATTTTAACTCAAATTTACTACTCACCTTAATAGCTTTAAAACTTTGAAATTCTTTCCAACGATTCTCCAAACTATTGTAAAGCTTCCTCTTTCTCTCTCTAAAACACCTAACTTGTGAGAGAGAGTATGGAAACAAGATTTTTCAAGGGTTTTAAAGTGAGAGAATGGAAGAGCACAAAGGTTTATGGAAAGGGTGCACCAAAAGCATGAAATTTGGAGCTATTTAAGGAAGGTTGTGGAGCTTTCTTATCAAGCTTTCATGGAGGTTGGGAAGCAACACGAAAGAGAAGAAGAAGAAAAGCTGCTGAAGAATGTATGAGCTGCTGGAAGAAAGAGATATTTATAGCCCAAGCTTATCCATTCCACTTAAATTACCAAAATGCCCCTCCATAAATTAGCTTATTCTCCTCCAATCTTTTATGAAATCTTTTTACTCTTTTGACACTAGGACAAGGTCCATAATGGTCTAGAAATGTTCGGGTTCATGAAAACTTAAAAATTCTAACCCGAGGTGAAAAATGACCATTTTGCCCCTATTGTGAAAATTATTGAAACTTCTAGTTTTCTTCGTGTTTTCATCATTAAATATCATTTATGCAATCTTACGCCTATTTAGACCTTAAAATATAATAAAATTTCTTCTGGGAGCTTATTAAAGGAAATGACGAAACTACCCTTAGCTCTTGTTATGGCGTCTATGCCTAGTTACAAGCCTATAGAGGTTAGGGTCTCACACATGGACATCTCATATTACTCATAACCTAGCCTTCCTTAGTTAGAAAATTCTCCTTTTTAACTTTAAATATCAAAATTATAAATAAGTCCTTAAACTTTTCCTTATTTACCATGTGACTCCTCCAACTTCCATCTTTTACAATTGGTTCCTTCCAACATTTCTTAAACTCTAATTTCCTTCGATTACCTTTTTCTTCACATGTACAAACGAAGTATAAAGTTTGTACTCCAACCCGGTGTCCCGATAATATTTAAAATATTTATTTACCCGCGCTATCTTTACTTAATAAAGACACGCGGCCCCATTAACGTCATTTTTCTCTGAAATTTTCTCATTCTTCTTCTCCCCCACTTAGATTGACCATATACTCCTTCTTCATGGAAAATTTTGACACTGAATAAAATATTAATATTTTAATACTATTTTATTAATAAAATATTATTTTATTCCAAAAATTTTCTCTTGTCTCCTTGGTACCCAAAATACCTTATTATGCCTTAATTGACATCCAATAAGCTTTATTAGTCACCACATCAAAGTATGAAGTATTACAGTCTCCCCTACTTAAATAGAATTCGTCCTCGAATTCACGTCGACGTCGAGTTATTAATCTCACTCCATGATCTTATTCCTTTTCCCCCATTATAGGGACATTCCATTTATTCACCTCGTTCACCTCCAGTTCAATTTGAATACCTCACTTATGTTTATTATTTTCCTTTAGAATCAAATCAGCAATACCTTTCACAATCATAATCTCTTATATTGACACTTCAAACATGCCTCTATCACTATCATTAAATTTGAACCATAACTCCATCTCAATCATACCGTTTTCGATCACATATTATACTTACTTATGTATACTTAATCACCATCGTATTATTTCGCTCCTTGCCAAACTTCTCGACATTGATTCATTCATTTTATTCCCATACATTATTATGTGGCCTTCAGCATTACAAACATGCCATATTCATTTCTGTACATAGTCTCAACGTTGAGAAAAGTTAATGCTTTCAATTATTCCCACATGCTTCAGGTTTATTTTGCATTTACGCCACATACTTCAATTATTCTCACGCCATGGATTACATTTCTTTAATCTCATTTCTCTTACTATTTTTCCCAAAATTCCTTATATCGTCATAGTTCAACTTCTAATGGAACTTCTTGCCGTTGTACCATCTATACAACTCATCAAATACATGAAGTTCAAATCTCAAATTACTAAGAACAATTCTTCACCTCATATGGTTAAGTCATCAATTTCACATATACGTATGTACATGCATTTTCCAAATGTCAACATCCCTCGTTACGCATAAGGATCCATGTGTTCGCGTGCCTTGGACTACATTTTTTTTTTTTATCCCCATCCTTATCCAAGATTCAATATAATAATCCTCATAGTGTATGTCAACATTCTTGTTATGCCTATGCATAACTTCATATCGTTTATATCATTTCCAACTATATACTTGAGTTTTATCATACTATATATCCTTGCCTCACAATGTCATTAATTACATCTCACTTGCTAAATGTCATTTTCATTAAATTGCAATCCAGTATCCATATATGCTTTATAATCTCATTGATCCTTTAAGGATTTATCTCTTACTTGATCATTGCATCTTCTGCCATGCCACCATCCCTAAAAGTCATCCTTATTTCTCAATTATTCTTCATACCTCTAACACACACACACACACACACACACACACACACACACATATATATATATATATATATATATATATTATATCCTTGTTGCATTTTGACCTTAATGAGTCANTACTACTACACACACACACACACACACACACACACACACACACATATATATATATATATATATATATATATTATATCCTTGTTGCATTTTGACCTTAATGAGTCACTTAAAACTTAAACTGATTTGAATCGTGCATGCCTCAAGTACTTTTCAATGTCAATATGAATATCACCTTCAACTTACGGCTTCCTCTTTATAACCACATAACTTAATGCTTACTTTCACAATATCCATAGCAGAACTCCTCTTAAGTATTTTCTTGGGGATACCTATCTTAAACTTATGTCTCACCGCATGTGATCACTTAACCCGTGACTTAGCCATTAGGCTCCTCAGCAAATTTCAAAAATTCCACATTTTATACTTGCCGTGTATGATTAGAAATTTCTTCTCAAAGATGTTTGTGCATTCCTAAAACACTTAGTCTCTTATTTGCTCCTTAAAATCTCGAATATATTGTTCTATAGACATGCACTTATTGTTAAAGACATATAAATACACACTCGTCCATTCAATTCCCAATTCATCTTCATAGGTTTCTAGTGTGCCACAAAATTGGCTTTGTGTGGTTACTACCCCTTTTCATTTAACTGAGTCAAGACAAGAATTGCAAATTCTCACAACGACATTCTATATAAACTCGTTTTCTATACCACCCTTGTAATCCTTCATTCACACTTTCATCACTTGGTATTGACATCCCTTACCCATCTCTCATATATTCATCTAACACTTCACTCACCTTTTCCTTAGCCTTTAACAAGGCTTAATCTCTTGTCTCTTTTATTTCTTAGGATTTGACTTTGGTCAACATATTATTCATCCTAATACTTTACAATTCATTGTGTTTCTTATCGTGCAACTCAAATAGTTTTGTTGACTTTCAATACAAATGGCCATGAAAATAGTTCAACTTTCTCCACGCTCTACATTCACAATCTTATTAAATCAAGGATTCACTTTCTCCCAAGTTCCATATTTGTACCAAATTATCATCTTATAATGTCATGGCATCATTTTGTAGTTCCCTTCATACTTAAATTTTACAATCCTTGACTTAATCACATCACCCAATCTAAGTGTCACCTATATCCTCATTGATTTCTCCCATATCCTTCCAAACTATAACTGCAACTGGGATTTCAAATTTTACTTTTCCATAATTAATCGGTAATCATTTGTCAGGTCTCGTAGTTGTTTGTACCATTAATGACTTCTTACGTCGATCCTTAATAATCATCTAAGGTGACCAACCATGCCACTAAGGTGAATATCCTTCCTCAATAATTATATTACTAGTCTACCTCTATCATACCAAAAGATTTTCATACACATCTAGTCATTCAAACAACTACTTTATAATCCGTTCGAGTCATACAAAATAAAAGTCAACTCTTAACTCCCTTGTATAGATAACTACTACTATTTCCCTAACACCGCATCTGCTTAGACTTAGAGTGATACAACCTTCAAAGAAGGTATTAAGTGTCTTTAGGATCCTTGTCGCCTTGATCCGAGCACATCGACTAATCCTTTTCCAGGTCCTCCTCTTCCTCTTGAGATTTTCTCATTTTATCTTCAACCAAAGCTTGTTGTATCCTCTTGTATTCCTCACTACTCACAGGCGCAGCACCTATTCCACAATTAGGAGGAAAGTGTCAGACAGCAAATACTTTCCTAGGATGAATATTCCCCTTTGCAATTGCCTCTTTCGTCTTTTCCCTATGCCATTCCTTAGATCTCTTCAAAAGGAAATTTCTTATAGCTTCCTGAATGTTAGAGTTATCCTCACTTTCAAGGCTATCGCTACTCTCAAGGCTTTCCTTATCACGAAACCACTCTTCTATTTTCGGGGAAATCTAGTTAATAGGAATTCGGTATGGGTCACCTTCCAAATTACCTAGATCAGAGCGCCATTGGCTCCTGGTAGTGGAATTTAATGATCCCTCACTAGCACTATGAGGGGCATCAGGACTACCGGTTCTTCTAGACACGGCGTGTGCAACCTGTACACCTCCACCTATACGCAATCAAGTATTAATTACTCATCCATCTAGACATCATAAGAACTAGTAGGTTTCAAATGAAGTAGGGGCCCATGCAGCCTCCCTTCCTTGACTTGCGTTAAGCACCCACAATCCAAGGACAAGACTTTACACGGACTCCAAAAACTTCGCTGACCACAGAAGAATCCCTAAAACTCATATAAACCTAGGGCTCTGATACCAAGTCTGTCACAACCCAATTTCCATACCATTATCGGCACAAGGGTCCAATGGACTCGACCCACTAATCCCAAGCAAGCCTACTTACATGATCTTATACATTAATCCATACTCATTTAAAATTCAAAATTTGTAACATTCAAATATAGTTCCTTTGAAAACAATTCATAAACCCCAACTATGCATTCAGAATGGCATCATACCATAATACACATATATAGTTTGACAAATGAATCTCATCATTTCACAACAAGTATTCATATACACTTAATTAGAACTTGACCGTCAGCGAAGTGAAGTTGCTAACATTTAATGTTATGGTAAACCTACCGAGCAATGGATAGGGAGGAACACCTCGTCCTAGGATCCAACCACCTTTCACTTAGGAAACCTAAAACAAGAATTTTGAAAACGTGAGTACAAACTCAATGAGTGAACATAGGAAGGGAACAAGCAACGTTGAGGAAGGTTTAGACATCATGATGCACATCTTTGAAAACAATGCAACTTAGTTCAAGTTCTTATTAAAATCCCTCCATTTAACCCCTGGTTATTAAATCATTTAATGATGAAGGAACCATATTCAGCATGAAATTGGAAAGAGAGGAAATTTCTAGCAATCATCCAAGCAAGGCAGTATAAACAGAATGTTTCTTGCTGCAATAAAATCAATTCACAAGTAAGTGGGAAATTTTCAAGATTCATCACGCCATATAATGACATATTATAATCATAATCCTTCTACTGCATATACATATACTTAAACATATCAACTAGTATATCACCGCATCTCATCCAGCTCATGTGCATCCCACCACATCGTGCACATAGCCGGACATCCCATCTCACCCAGCTCATGTGCATCCCACCACATCGTGCACATAGCCGGACATCCCACCTCACCCAACTCATGTGCATCCCACCACATCGTGCACATAGCCGGACAATATCACCATCCATCTCCCTCACCACCATCATCATCGACAAGTGCACACTCACCCCGCACATGCACGGTTGCATTTGTCACACAATGGTACCATTTATGACATAGTATATATATATCAACATTACACATAAACATATGAATTCATCACATTATCCATTTCATAACATAAAAACATTTCATAAGGGCTTGTTCTCGTGCAAGTTTTTGAAGAAAAACCAATAAAACATTTTAGAGGATTCAATCAAATAGAAATGTGTATCTCTCAAAACATTTTAATACAAGTTCACTCACCTGGCAACAACGAGATATTAAGTCGTTATTTGTTCGGTGGTATCTCTAACTATTTTCACTGGCCAGTCGCTTGTTATTTACTCCGGCACGCCACCACAGTACTCTAACCTTATCTTTGCACTTCTTAGCAATAATACGAACTCAATATATTTAATTACATATTTATACGGGCAGCACTTCAATCAATTAATCCTTACTCATATTTATATTTTTCATCCTACCATGAAACCATCTTCAATTAACTCACATCTTAATAAATTTTTACTGAAATTACTTATATCAGTTGCTTACATAATTCCTTATTTTATATCTCCGACAACTTATTCATGATGTCACATGCCTACTTCAACCTTTCTAAATAATTTTCGCTCAAATCCATCTTATATTTCCACAATATTAACTATATTTACGACAACCACAGTCATTTCAAATCTATCCAATTATTTTCCAATTTCAATCCACATTATTTCTCCTTATTTTTTCCAAATATTATACCACTCAACTTAACACTTTCAACTAAATTATGCCAATAAATTCTTCCAACAACAATAATTCTTCACAACGAATCATTTAAAATTTCTTAACTTCACTTGAGCACTATTCATCAATTTCATATTTTCTTCTTTACTTTAGTCCTATGACACATCCTAATACAATTTTTAAATATTGTATTAAAGTAATTTAAATTTAATTCATACCATTAATAACCAAAATTTAACTAAACAAGTGGACTAGCCCCAAATAATCCAACTTCATAACAAGCCTAATGAAAGTAAGAAAGTTTTTACCTATTTGGGCTAGGTTAGCCCAAGCCCAAGTCTCTACCTTTATTCTCTTTTGGACTTTTCTTTATTTGTTGCTATTGGGCCCTTTCCATGGGCTCTTCCCATTTCTTCCTATTGAGCCATACCCATTCTTTTCTTATTGGGCTATGCCCACTCTCTTTTTTATTTACTTATTATTATTATTATTATTTATTTTTCTTTATTGTTTTACATGTGACCGCCCATTCCATCATTCCTTCTTCTTTTATTGTCTTCTTTGACCGGCCATGTGGCTAGAATGCAAGTCAACAATTGCTTGGAACCTTACTGCCACCTTACTTGACTTTTCTTCCCCATTTCACTATTTTCTCATCTTTTCTCTTCCATTTCCTTTCATGGGCGAATTGCCCACAACTTATTGGTTATTTTGACTTTTCTTTCTTATACTTCATATGCTAAAATCACAAAGTTAAAAGCCTTGAATTCTTTTCCACCCGCCACATGCATTTCCACACCTTTTTCCTTCATTCTTTTATGCCATGTAATACCTTTTACTCCATATTTATTTAATTATTATTATTTATTATTTTTTTTGACCCATTCAAATCCTATGTATAATTCACATTTTCACATAATCTAATCTTATTTGACAAATAAATTCCTATTTAATGCCAAATATTAAGATTTACACATAAATCCTCAAACTTTCCTTTATGTATTGTGTAACCCTCCAACTTTCATCTTTTACGATTTGATCCTTCTGACACGTTTAAAAATTCCAATTTCCATCTATCATTCTTCCTCTGCACGTGTACCACCAAAATATTGAAATTGCACTTCAACGTGATATCACCATAATATTTAAATATTTACTTATCTGCACTGGCTCGACTTAACAAAAACACGCGTTTTTCACTTATGTCATTTATCTCCAAAAATTCATTCGTACTTCTTCTCCCCCACTTGGAGCAACCATATGATCCTTCTTTATGACTGATTTTGACATTCGATTAAATATTAATATTTTAATATTATTTTATTTCAAAAAATTTTTCTTGTCTCTTTGGTACCCAAAATACCTTATTATACCTTAATTGGCATCCAATAAGCTTTATTAGTCACCATATCAAAGTACGGGGTATTATAGCATCATTTTTATGAGCAAGAAAATATACCCATGTATATCTAAAGTAATCATCAACAACAACAAAGCCATATGACTTACCTCTTTAACTAGCAACAATGATTGGTCCAAACAAGTCAATATCCAATAGTTCAAGTGGCCTAGAAGTTGATATGACTTTCTTAGATTTAAAGAAACTTCTAACTTATTTTCCAAATTAACATGCATCTCAAACTTAATCATTTTCAAATAAGATTGTTGGTAGTCCAATTACTAAGTTTCTTCTCAAAAGTTTTGAAATTGTGTGCATGCTAGCATGTCCTAGTGTTCTATGCCACAACCAACTATCGCAAACATCATTGGCAATAAAGCATGATTCACTAGATTTAATTTCATCAATAAAAATGACATACATATTCTTAATTCTTTTGCCAATGAATGTTACATTGTTAGTGTTAACATCAATCACTTGACATGCATGGGAATCAAAGCATACTTTAAAACCTCTATCAGAAAGCTAACTAATGCTTAGCATATTATGTTTTAAACCTTTAACAAATAAGACATGCCTGATTTAAGTTTTAGATGTGTTACCAATGGGTCCAATTCCTTGGATAATACCCTTAGAGTCATCACCAAAGGAAACACTACCATTCTTCTTCTATCAAGCTTGACAAACAAGCTTTCATTCCTGATCATGTGCCTTGAGCAACCATTGTCCAGGTACTAAGGCTACCTGTTCTTTGGATGAGCTTCCAAACATTGGTCCTTTTGTCCTTGCTCAACCTTAATTTCTTCTTCTTTTGCCATTAAGCAAAAATTGGCTCTTACTTCTAACTTTTCTTTTTCTTTTTTTGAGCTTGAAAAGTCATTATTGGACCAAATTGCTACCACCATTGCTTTTTTTGGTTTCTTCATTCTTTTTAAAGATTCTTCCTTCAATATTGGACATTCAAATTTGAAATGTCATGATTTCTTACATTCAAAGCAGATCATTCATCCTTCTTGTTGAGATC